>NC_092286.1:15925735-16080735 GCF_036320965.1 Panulirus ornatus | reverse complement strand
CCATGTCCTTCCTCTCTCATCATCCATGTCCTCCCTCTCACATCATCCATGTGCTCCCTCTCGCATCATCCATGTCCTCCCTCCCGCATCATCCATGTCCTCCCTCTCACATCATCCATGTGCTCCCTCTCGCATCATCCATGTCCTCCCTCTCACATCATCCATGTGCTCCCTCTCGCATCATCCATGTCCTCCCTCTCACATCATCCATGTGCTCCCTCTCGCATCATCCATGTCCTTCCTCTCTCATCATCCATGTCCTCCCTCTCACATCATCCATGTGCTCCCTCTCGCATCATCCATGTCCTCCCTCTCACATCATCCATGTGCTCCCTCTCGCATCATCCATGTCCTCCCTCCCGCATCATCCATGTCCTCCCTCTCACATCATCCATGTGCTCCCTCTCGCATCATCCATGTCCTTCCTCTCTCATCATCCATGTCCTCCCTCTCACATCATCCATGTGCTCCCTCTCGCATCATCCATGTCCTCCCTCCCGCATCATCCATGTCCTCCCTCTCACATCATCCATGTGCTCCCTCTCGCATCATCCATGTCCTTCCTCTCTCATCATCCATGTCCTTCCTCTCTCATCATCCATGTCCTCCCTCTCACATCATCCATGTGCTCCCTCTCGCATCATCCATGTCCTTCCTCTCTCATCATCCATGTCCTCCCTCTCACATCATCCATGTGCTCCCTCTCGCATCATCCATGTCCTTCCTCTCTCATCATCCATGTCCTCCCTCCCGCATCATCCATGTCCTCCCTCTCACATCATCCATGTGCTCCCTCTCGCATCATCCATGTCCTCCCTCTCACATCATCCATGTGCTCCCTCTCGCATCATCCATGTCCTTCCTCTCTCATCATCCATGTCCTTCCTCTCTCATCATCCATGTCCTTCCTCTCTCATCATCCATGTCCTCCCTCTCACATCATCCATGTGCTCCCTCTCGCATCATCCATGTCCTCCCTCCCGCATCATCCATGTCCTCCCTCCCGCATCATCCATGTCCTCCCTCCCGCATCATCCATGTCCTTCCTCTCTCATCATCCATGTCCTCCCTCTCACATCATCCATGTGCTCCCTCTCGCATCATCCATGTCCTCCCTCTCACATCATCCATGTGCTCCCTCTCGCATCATCCATGTCCTCCCTCCCGCATCATCCATGTCCTCCCTCCCGCATCATCCATGTCCTTCCTCTCTCATCATCCATGTCCTCCCTCCCGCATCATCCATGTCCTCCCTCCCGCATCATCCATGTCCTCCCTCCCGCATCATCCATGTCCTTCCTCTCTCATCATCCATGTCCTCCCTCTCACATCATCCATGTGCTCCCTCTCGCATCATCCATGTCCTCCCTCTCACATCATCCATGTGCTCCCTCTCGCATCATCCATGTCCTCCCTCTCACATCATCCATGTGCTCCCTCTCGCATCATCCATGTCCTTCCTCTCTCATCATCCATGTCCTTCCTCTCTCATCATCCATGTCCTTCCTCTCTCATCATCCATGTCCTTCCTCTCTCATCATCCATGTCCTCCCTCTCACATCATCCATGTGCTCCCTCTCGCATCATCCATGTCCTCCCTCCCGCATCATCCATGTCCTCCCTCCCGCATCATCCATGTCCTCCCTCTCACATCATCCATGTGCTCCCTCTCGCATCATCCATGTCCTCCCTCTCACATCATCCATGTGCTCCCTCTCGCATCATCCATGTCCTCCCTCTCACATCATCCATGTGCTCCCTCTCGCATCATCCATGTCCTCCCTCCCGCATCATCCATGTCCTCCCTCCCGCATCATCCATGTCCTCCCTCCCGCATCATCCATGTCCTCCCTCCCGCATCATCCATGTCCTCCCTCTCACATCATCCATGTGCTCCCTCTCGCATCATCCATGTCCTCCCTCTCACATCATCCATGTGCTCCCTCTCGCATCATCCATGTCCTTCCTCTCTCATCATCCATGTCCTTCCTCTCTCATCATCCATGTCCTCCCTCTCACATCATCCATGTGCTCCCTCTCGCATCATCCATGTCCTTCCTCTCTCATCATCCATGTCCTTCCTCTCTCATCATCCATGTCCTCCCTCCCGCATCATCCATGTCCTTCCTCTCTCATCATCCATGTCCTTCCTCTCTCATCATCCATGTCCTTCCTCTCTCATCATCCATGTCCTCCCTCTCACATCATCCATGTGCTCCCTCTCGCATCATCCATGTCCTTCCTCTCTCATCATCCATGTCCTCCCTCTCACATCATCCATGTGCTCCCTCTCGCATCATCCATGTCCTTCCTCTCTCATCATCCATGTCCTCCCTCCCGCATCATCCATGTCCTTCCTCTCTCATCATCCATGTCCTTCCTCTCTCATCATCCATGTCCTCCCTCTCACATCATCCATGTGCTCCCTCTCGCATCATCCATGTCCTCCCTCTCACATCATCCATGTGCTCCCTCTCGCATCATCCATGTCCTCCCTCTCACATCATCCATGTGCTCCCTCTCGCATCATCCATGTCCTCCCTCTCACATCATCCATGTGCTCCCTCTCGCATCATCCATGTCCTTCCTCTCTCATCATCCATGTCCTCCCTCCCGCATCATCCATGTCCTTCCTCTCTCATCATCCATGTCCTTCCTCTCTCATCATCCATGTCCTCCCTCCCGCATCATCCATGTCCTCCCTCTCACATCATCCATGTGCTCCCTCTCGCATCATCCATGTCCTCCCTCTCACATCATCCATGTGCTCCCTCTCGCATCATCCATGTCCTCCCTCTCACATCATCCATGTGCTCCCTCTCGCATCATCCATGTCCTCCCTCTCACATCATCCATGTGCTCCCTCTCGCATCATCCATGTCCTTCCTCTCTCATCATCCATGTCCTCCCTCTCACATCATCCATGTGCTCCCTCTCGCATCATCCATGTCCTCCCTCTCACATCATCCATGTGCTCCCTCTCGCATCATCCATGTCCTTCCTCTCTCATCATCCATGTCCTCCCTCTCACATCATCCATGTGCTCCCTCTCGCATCATCCATGTCCTCCCTCTCACATCATCCATGTGCTCCCTCTCGCATCATCCATGTCCTCCCTCTCACATCATCCATGTGCTCCCTCTCGCATCATCCATGTCCTCCCTCCCGCATCATCCATGTCCTCCCTCCCGCATCATCCATGTCCTCCCTCCCGCATCATCCATGTCCTTCCTCTCTCATCATCCATGTCCTCCCTCTCACATCATCCATGTGCTCCCTCTCGCATCATCCATGTCCTCCCTCTCACATCATCCATGTGCTCCCTCTCGCATCATCCATGTCCTCCCTCTCACATCATCCATGTGCTCCCTCTCGCATCATCCATGTCCTCCCTCTCACATCATCCATGTGCTCCCTCTCGCATCATCCATGTCCTCCCTCTCACATCATCCATGTGCTCCCTCTCGCATCATCCATGTCCTCCCTCTCACATCATCCATGTGCTCCCTCTCGCATCATCCATGTCCTCCCTCTCACATCATCCATGTGCTCCCTCTCGCATCATCCATGTCCTCCCTCTCACATCATCCATGTGCTCCCTCTCGCATCATCCATGTCCTCCCTCTCACATCATCCATGTGCTCCCTCTCGCATCATCCATGTCCTCCCTCTCACATCATCCATGTGCTCCCTCTCGCATCATCCATGTCCTTCCTCTCTCATCATCCATGTCCTTCCTCTCTCATCATCCATGTCCTTCCTCTCTCATCATCCATGTCCTCCCTCTCACATCATCCATGTGCTCCCTCTCGCATCATCCATGTCCTTCCTCTCTCATCATCCATGTCCTCCCTCTCACATCATCCATGTGCTCCCTCTCGCATCATCCATGTCCTCCCTCCCGCATCATCCATGTCCTCCCTCTCACATCATCCATGTGCTCCCTCTCGCATCATCCATGTCCTTCCTCTCTCATCATCCATGTCCTCCCTCTCACATCATCCATGTGCTCCCTCTCGCATCATCCATGTCCTCCCTCTCACATCATCCATGTGCTCCCTCTCGCATCATCCATGTCCTCCCTCTCACATCATCCATGTGCTCCCTCTCGCATCATCCATGTCCTCCCTCTCACATCATCCATGTGCTCCCTCTCGCATCATCCATGTCCTTCCTCTCTCATCATCCATGTCCTCCCTCCCGCATCATCCATGTCCTCCCTCTCACATCATCCATGTGCTCCCTCTCGCATCATCCATGTCCTCCCTCTCACATCATCCATGTGCTCCCTCTCGCATCATCCATGTCCTTCCTCTCTCATCATCCATGTCCTTCCTCTCTCATCATCCATGTCCTCCCTCTCACATCATCCATGTGCTCCCTCTCGCATCATCCATGTCCTTCCTCTCTCATCATCCATGTCCTCCCTCTCACATCATCCATGTGCTCCCTCTCGCATCATCCATGTCCTCCCTCTCACATCATCCATGTGCTCCCTCTCGCATCATCCATGTCCTCCCTCTCACATCATCCATGTGCTCCCTCTCGCATCATCCATGTCCTTCCTCTCTCATCATCCATGTCCTCCCTCCCGCATCATCCATGTCCTCCCTCCCGCATCATCCATGTCCTCCCTCTCACATCATCCATGTGCTCCCTCTCGCATCATCCATGTCCTCCCTCTCACATCATCCATGTGCTCCCTCTCGCATCATCCATGTCCTCCCTCTCACATCATCCATGTGCTCCCTCTCGCATCATCCATGTCCTCCCTCTCACATCATCCATGTGCTCCCTCTCGCATCATCCATGTCCTCCCTCTCACATCATCCATGTGCTCCCTCTCGCATCATCCATGTCCTCCCTCCCGCATCATCCATGTCCTTCCTCTCTCATCATCCATGTCCTCCCTCTCACATCATCCATGTGCTCCCTCTCGCATCATCCATGTCCTCCCTCTCACATCATCCATGTGCTCCCTCTCGCATCATCCATGTCCTTCCTCTCTCATCATCCATGTCCTCCCTCTCACATCATCCATGTGCTCCCTCTCGCATCATCCATGTCCTTCCTCTCTCATCATCCATGTCCTTCCTCTCTCATCATCCATGTCCTCCCTCCCGCATCATCCATGTCCTTCCTCTCTCATCATCCATGTCCTTCCTCTCTCATCATCCATGTCCTTCCTCTCTCATCATCCATGTCCTTCCTCTCTCATCATCCATGTCCTCCCTCTCACATCATCCATGTGCTCCCTCTCGCATCATCCATGTCCTTCCTCTCTCATCATCCATGTCCTTCCTCTCTCATCATCCATGTCCTTCCTCTCTCATCATCCATGTCCTTCCTCTCTCATCATCCATGTCCTTCCTCTCTCATCATCCATGTCCTTCCTCTCTCATCATCCATGTCCTTCCTCTCTCATCATCCATGTCCTTCCTCTCTCATCATCCATGTCCTTCCTCTCTCATCACCCATGTTCTCCCTCTCACATCATCCATGTCCTCCCTCCCGCATCATCCATGTCCTTCCTCTCTCATCATCCATGTCCTCCCTCTCACATCATCCATGTGCTCCCTCTCGCATCATCCATGTCCTCCCTCCCGCATCACCCATGTCCTTCCTCTCACATCATCCATGTGCTCCCTCTCGCATCATCCATGTACCCCCTCTCGCATCATCCATGTCCTCCCTCTGGCATCATCCATGTCCTCCCTCTCGCATCTTCCATGTCCTCCCTCATTACTGCGTCCCTCACACCCAACCCCTCCCTCATGGTTGTGCCTATCTCATCAACCCTCATGGTTGCATTCTCACGTGTTTATGAGGAAAGACAGGAGTTTCTCTCTCACAGACAGTGTAACTATAAGAAACTACGTAACGAGGGCAAATCAAAACTCTCATCTAACTTGACCTTTGAGAAGGAAACTTTAATCATTCATTTTGACAGTTCTTACTGGGACAAATGAATCATTTTGACAATTTGAAGACAATTAATTAGGCCCTACGATACCAAAGACCTATAAAAATCTATAGCACGTTATGAAATATGGATGTTTGTGACGAATTATATGAAATAATGACAAAGTATAAAGAATGAATGCCCTGTGAAAAATCAGTCATCATTAGCAGTACAGTAATAGCAGTCTATTCTTATTCATAAAAGATGTAGAGCAAATTTGGTTCTAATTCACAAAGTAGCTATAAATAACTGAATCAGTACTGACCATGATAAGAAGGGACAGAGAAGGGGCCAGGTGAGGATATTCCCTCAAAGGCCCAGCCCTCTGTTCTTAACGCTATCTCGCTAACGCGGGACATGGCGAACAGTATGAAAGAAAGAATATTTCTTTTCTTTTCTTTCAAACTATTCGCCATTTCCCGCGTTAGCGAGGTAGCGTTAAGAAAAGAGAACTGGGCCTTTGAGGTAATATCCTCACCTGGCCCCCTTCTCTGTTCCTTCTTTTGGAAAATTAAAAAAAAAAGATAACGAGAGGGGAGGATTTCCAGCCCCCTTCCCTTTTAGTCGCCTTCTACGACACGCAGGGAATACGTGGGAAGTATTCTTTCTCCCCTATCCCCATCCCCAGGGACAGTGTGAATTGTGTGCATGGGTATATATGTATGTGTCTGTGTGTGTATATATATGTGTACATTGAGATGTATAGGTATGTATATTTGCGTGTGTGGACGTGTGTGTATATACATGTGTATGGGGGTGGGTTGGGCCATTTCTTTCTCCTGTTTCCTTGCGCTACCTCGCAAATGCGGGAGACAGCGACAAAGCAAGATATAATAATAAATATATATATATATATATATATATATATATATATATATATATATATATATATATATATATATATATATATATATATATATATATATATATATATATATATATATATTATATATATATATATATATATATATATATATATATATATATATATGTATATATACCTGTTAATCATTTCACACATATGGTTACCAGTAACGTTTTTTTGAAACAGCAGGTGGCAGGCAGATGTCTGGCAGACCAGGGAAGAATGACACACCTGCGATGGCGGGGAAGTGAACCAGCGAGGCATTGGGCTGTCAGGTCCCCCCTCCCCTTTCTTTCCCGCTCCCACTCTCTTCCTCTAACCTCCATCTACAAGTCGGTTGATGGCACTAGACCCACACAGTCACACTCGACCATGCACATGACGCTCGACAACAGAAAACTCGCATGATGATTCTGTTACTCTCAGTTCATAATTTTCCTCACATTATGCAACGCAGATACTGGAAGTACACTCAAGTAGTGTTTCTCCAGCGTCGAGTGGGAGAGGTACCACCAGTCAAGTGAGGCTGATGGTCGCCAGGGATCTCTCGACCGCTCATCAAGCCACTAGGGCACCACCTCATCTCAGCCGACACCGCTGCCAGACGTGGGTCTTTCTACATCAGTTACTGCTACATATTCTAAGTCTCAGATCCACCCTCTCCTGCTGAGCACCATCTGTCTACCTCCTTCCATGATCTGCTTCGTCTCTCTGAATCCCAGGTGTCCATGACTGCCTTCCCCCTACATGACGAGATCAATAACTATAACTTCTATCATCGTTTCCGATCCAAGGACGGTGCCTGTGTTTACTCTCGTGCAAAAACACTCATTGTTCGCCTCGTAGATCTTGTCTCTCCCTGCTTTAAAGCCATCTGGCTCAGAATTTCTTTCCCTCGACAACCCTCCATTTAAGTTTTCGTGTACATCACCTCCCATCCTCCAACTCCTCCAGCTAACTCTTTGACTACTTAACCTCCTCCCACGAGGCGCTGTTTTCATCACACACACGCCCTGAATTCCCCTGCACAAGAGATTCCAATATGCAAGACAAAATTCTTAGTTTAGACTCTATTCAGCATGATCGTTGTGGACTTAAATCCCTTGCTTTACTCCATTTTAACGACCTGGAACAAATGAATAAACACTCATCAAAGTTTCCGATCATCATGATCATTCTTCGAACATCTTGGCCTCTGTCCAACCTCTGACCCATCCAACAACACATACATCATTCCTGGCTGCTCAGTGTCTTCTGACCACCTTCTTTTCTCTCTTATTCATAACTGGTTACGTTAATCCTCCATCCCCCAATAGTGATGCTGACTGGCACTGTAGGTCCAACCTCTCTTCCCCTGATCATGATGCCAACTCTGGCACTCTGGTATGGCCCAGTGATCATCCTTGCACAGTTAGTATACCGACGTTTCTTAAGGCCAATGCTGTCCGGGACGCCTCCAGCCATGCTGGTGGGGTGTTAGCTGCACCCGACTTCACTGCATCTCTTGTGACAAGGAATTATTTCTTACTTGATTCAATGAATTTTGATATAAGAAACACGAATGCAAAGGTGAACCCAAGACCTTACAACATATAATGTCATCTGAGTGATCTCAAGAGGTCATTTAAGGTCATACACAAGAAAAACTAAAGTGAACAACGGAAGGTCATACGAAGACCTTGCTGGTATCAGATGGTTGGATTTTTTAAATAACAAACCATCTCATGCTGGTGTTCCAAGTGGTAGGGTCAACTCTGTGATCTCAAGAGGTCATTCAAGGTCAATCAGTATAAAAACTGAAAGTAAGAAGGTGATTGAGTCCCTCATTGGTGTCAAATGATAGCAATTCGTCAAAGTATTGAGTTGGTATTGCGAGTTCTATGGGTCCATGAGAGTATTGCAGCAACGTTCATTGTTCGCAACTTGTAAGAACATATTCTCTTCATCAGAGAGATTATTCTAATGAATATAAACTAAGACAAAAAATTATTCAAACTTTATGCAGATTGGAATGAGTAAATATATCGAATCAGGAGACTCTTGGCTTAGATTTCGAAGATACAATGGTCTTTTCTGTACACTCAATACGAATCACTTCGAGCGCGAAAATTTTGCACGATTGTGTGGTGAGTTGGAGTTAGCTTATTGACGAAAATAATAATACAGTAACACAATAGACAAAGACATTTTTCCACAGGGTTTTTTCCAAAAGAATAATCTTTACACTTAAGCTTCTAATATACCTGAGTGTCGTCACTAAAAGCAGACAATCATAACATAGTGATGACATTCATACATACAACTTCAACACATCATAGACATGATCATACAATTCTTTTGCATTGCCATTGCAATTCATCAACTCGTTCACACTCGAGAATTTCATTATAAGGTATCATCATCGTCTGACACTGACTGACACAGGGCATCCTGACCACACATGTTAACAATTCTGTTTGGACGGCACGTCCGCATTGCTTGTGGTGTCAGACTCCATCTGGCTGTCTCTATTTTCAGATTGTGGGACATGACGTGGAACCTTGTACACGCTTGGCGTTGGTTATCTGGGATAATCTTTTATTTATATAGACCTGATGTACACAGAGTGTGGGGGTTAAGTATAGTTCTGTAGACCAGATATTCAATTGCATCCTGTTTTTCTCTGAAATATGTTATTATTTTGTCTAGTGGATGCTCATGCTGATAATGCTGCAATATGTGTGAGAGGAATGGGTACCCTGGTGTATTGGCCTGACGACACAAACTCATATATCATAGAAAAGGGTACATGTCATTTTTGCAACGAGCAGCGAGTCGATCATTCGTTCTGACAACAACATTTCACAGTGAGTTAGAATTCTTGAGTTGTTGTGTTTCGTGGTGTCTACGTAGGAACGAGTCTATTTCTTTCTCCCCGCCAGCCGAGGGAACACGGGTCTTCAGCGGACAGATGTGCCTGGTGCCTCAAACGCCCAGATCAATGCCTGGTACAAGGAACGTCCAGTATGCAGCTGAAGTGTGACTTGGTGGACATCCAGGCTCCTCTGACTGGAACATGTTCACCTAAAGAACAGTTGATTCAGTTTAGCAGTTGTCAATTTCGGGTCATAAAGCTGACGTTTAAATGATTCGATATTAGCTAGTTTATCATCTACAAAACCCTGAGAGTCGCACTGAAAGACCTACGTGAGTGTTTCTGTAACTCGTTTGCGTTATATGCAGTTGTCTCATCGTGTATGTTTACCTTTGATCTTCACTTCTCGCGTGATGTCGCAACCTAAGAAAATATCTGGGAAACTCGTGATCCAAAGTAGCGTTCCAGACCAAGGATTTCATAGAGACGTTTGTTATGCAACATCTGCTGATGCTTCTCCATCATCAAGGGCGATTCATAATTCAGTACCAGGATCTATTGACCGTAAATGCCTGAATTGGCCCAAGAGATTGTCTTGTGAGTTTCTCCCGTGCACAAAAGAACAGAGCTGCGATCACGAAGGTCATTAAGGAGATGCACAATTATCGTACCTGCTTCATCATGACTGGAACGTTCAGTCATCGCATTTCGTGATCTGAAATACACCACACGATCAGCTTCAGTCAAACACAAGTCTTTGTTATCGGGAAAGTATCGGGTTTTCACCTTCTTGTTCCACAGAAACGCAAGCAGTTTTGTTGGAAGTCAGCCAGAAATCTTTCCCAGTTTTTTCTGATCTTAAGTAATATCTGCGGATTCGTAAACTCGTTGCTGTGTTCCTCCACCTCACCCATCGGCTCTCGGGCTTCATGTATTTCCTTTGATGCTTCTTGGGAAGTATTGATCCCATACCAAGGCAAGGCGATCGCAATTCTTAACTTCGAGTCATAGACGAGGGAAGAGTACGGTGAAAACGTGGAGAGCAAAGTGGCTTTGCTTGCATCGTATGACTAAGAGCCCCACCTCTAACGATTACAACGTCTTAGTATGTGTAGCGGAACCTCACATAGCTCGATGGTTACAGTTCCTTCGTCAGCACAATCATTCTTCGGTGGCCATAGTAGGGCACAGTAGTGCAGCTTAAGCTGTCAGTTCTCGTCTTCATCGTGGGGGTAAGAGAGTTCATACTCCTACCCCCCCAAAAAAATCCTGTGTGTATACAACGAAACATAGAGCCAGCCAGTAAAGCGATGTCTCATCTTTGAAAAGGGATTTTTTTTTTTTTTGCTAGGTCAGCGTAATGAGCTGCTTAACTTTTTAAAAGAAGTAATCCTTTCTTTAATTTGAATTTGTAGTTTGCGCTTTCTATTGTCCAACACTGACGCATTGTACTCTTCATACTCTGACAGACTAAGCATTTATTCATTTTTTGATGTTAGATGAGATAGAACGTACAACAGCAGCCCTAATCGAGACCATCTTATTACGTTATATATATATATATATATATATATATATATATATATATATATATATATATATATACATTACATTTAATCGCCGTCTGCCGCGTTAGCGAGGTAGAGCAAGGAAACAGGCGACAGAACGGCCCAACCCACCCACATACACATGTATTTTTATAAACGCCCACCTTTCAACGTATACATACATATACAAACACAGACATATACATATATACACATGTACATATTCATACCTGCTGCCTTCATCCAGTCTCGTCGCCGCCCCGCCACACATGAAATCGCACCCCCACACCGCGCGCGCGCGAGGTAGCAATAGGAAAAGACAAAAGAGGCCACATTCGTTCACACTCAATCTCTATCTATCATGTGTAAATGCACCGAAACCACAAATCCCTTTCCACATCCAGGCCCCACAAAAACTTTCCATGGTTTACCCCAGACGCTTCACGCTTCACATGCCCTGGTTTAATCCATTGACAGCACGTCGACCCCGGTGGAAAGATGGAGTGAAAGGGATTTTGTGTGATCGGGGCCTGAACATGCGGGAGGGTGAGGGGGGGGGCGGGGAATGGAGTGAGCTGGAGCGATGTGGTATACCGGGGTTGACGTGCTGTCGGTGGATTGAAGCAAGGCATGTGAAGCGTCTGGGGTAAACCATGGAAAGCTGTGTAGGTATGCATATTTGCGTGTGTGGACGTATGTATATACATGTGTATGGGGGGGGGGGGGTGGGGCCATTTCTTTCGTCTGTTTCCTTGCGCTACCTCGCAAACGCGGGAGACAGCGACAAAGTATAATAAAAAAAAAAAAAAAATATATATATATATATATATATATATATATATATATATATATATATATATATATATATATATATATATATATATATATATATATATATACCCTAGTCTGAGCTAAGTACTTAGTTTATCAATCAATCCCTAATTGGATAAACGAACAGCTAGGCTGACTGTGGACCGACTGCCACAATCAGGATTCGAATCCATGCGCTCGACCCTGCGTTACTAGGGAATGCGCCGCGGTCAGAAGCATTATTTCGCTACACTACGGGGATCTATACAGTCTTAACTGTTATAAGCAGTGTTGCTGATAGCCATATTCTACCTTATCCTTGTTCTGGGTAATTCCGTATATAATCCTCCTTCCCATCTCCTCCCATTAAAATCATAACCTCTCCCATACCTTCGTTGCGTAAGGTCTTCCAGGTACTCTCCCAGCTACAAGTGAACAAGGCGTAACTCTGATAGTAGAACTCCTCGTGCCTTAAAGGTGAGTGCCCTTGAACACGTTATGATCTTTGTTTACCTATTTCGTTCTCTGTCTTTAGCCCAAGCCGTTCTTGAAAGCAAGTCTCCATACAGCCCATCCTTGTGAAAGAAGACCGCTCTCATTCCTCCAACTCCTGCCGTAGAGCTCTCCATTTAGCAGTCTTCATAATTTTTAAACGCTATCTAACCCTCACTTTCTTAAGCATTTAGAATTCCACTCCATTGCTTCAGATCGCCAGTAAGGCTATAGTGGTGCAAGGTCAGCTGGTGACCTTGTCTCCTTAGCGATTTCTCTCTGGTTCTCCATTCTCAGGAACTAGGGTGAATCTTTTGTCAAGAGCTTCGAGATCTCCAACAAAGACTTTGTGAGGTCGGGTTCATAAGCTTCATTTCTTTGGCTTTTCTGTTACTCTCTCTCTCTCTCTTCTCTGATGCTTAGTCTCGTGTCCAAGTCGGTCTGTTGTCTTATGTTATCAACAGTAGTGTATCTTAGAGGGATCTTTTCTATTGTTAGGTTTTATTTTCCTCTCGATGACAAACTTTTTTTCTAATCTCTGACTTTTATCCTTAAATTCACTTTCCTTCATCTTTTCACTCTAATACTAATTCTTTCTATCGTGCTGGTCATATCTCCTCCTTTAATTCCAGACGTCTGCAGCGCCTCTGAATGGGTTAACCAGTAGCAAGGTTATAATTTGATTTCTCCGAATATTCTTTTTTTCTCTCAATCACCATCATGCTCCCTAATCTAATTTCAAGACACCTCAGCCCATCTCTGCAATAACAGAAACATATCGGGCATAACTATATCCTCCATTCTGTGCTGGACACCAACCCGTAATTAGCACATGAACTCTGCTTCCCAAATGCTTGGAGCGTTGTAGAGGCGTCGCAGTTATGGCTTTTTTGAGGACGTGTTCCATATCTACATGGGCTTCATTCGTCCCAGTGTTGAGTACTATTGATATACCCGGGATGGATCATATTCTTGCGTCCTCTTAATCAGAATGGAATCGAATGCCCTTATCAGTTCCTCCTCTATCACATATCCTCAGCCATCCTGGTGCTGCCTTCTCTTTGCTTTACAGGTAATATATCAGCCACTGCTCTCGTGAGCTGTCTGCGTGTTTTTCTTGCCACTGAGTCTTGAGCTTGTGGCATGCATCTGGCCGCCTCTTCCAATAGTTTATGTAAGGAGACCAGCCACACGAGGATTGGACGGTATGAAACCTTTCCTCGATGAACAAACCAGTGAAACATTCTTTTCATTCTTTCGTTATCGTCTATTTCTAAAACCTTTCCACCTTGAAGAGTTGGTTTTATATTGAACTAAGGAACATTATAAGATTTTCAGTCTTTTTCTTTGATTCCTATTTTTCCTTCACCAGAGATGACCGTGTAATTGGATCATGTATCTGCCCTCAGACACGCTGAGGTTGTATAAATATTAATAATTAGTTTATCTTAATGCTGGCTAATCTTTATTTAGCAATGTGTGTTAGGACACAGTTGGTATCACCAATAAAGGCATAAAACATTTCGCTGTAAGTGATAAGGATATCAGGGCGCACCACTGAAAAAAAAAAAAATGAAATAAAACCTGACCCCACATAAGCTGGTATTACTGGGCATGATCAAAACTAAACCAATAGATATCGTTTGGGCTGTAGCGATGTCGGGCTGCTTTTACAGAAAGCTACCTCAATTATAGTATACTATCGCTATATCGTGTTATTATAGCTGCCTCTGTAGTTCCAACTTTACCAAACTGTGACCCTACGAGTTTCGGAAGGACAAGGAAAAGCTTAAGTACATCGAAAATGAAAATGAAGAAACACATCCGACCTCGCAGAAGATGTTTTGGTGGAATGAGCAACAACTGCAGCAGGTCAGAAGGTGTGTACAACAATATCCAACAAGCGGTATAATGTCTGTTCTGTACAACACGTTACGCTGGGTGCAAGGATGTCTGTTACATAGGATGATGTCATAAAATTGTCGGTTTTGTTGAGTAATCTTATTTGTCGAGCATTTTCCAGTACTTAGGACCTTCTTTACTACATAGAACAGTGTGGAATACGCACAGTGGTGTTAGATATGCAGATAACTGCTCATAGCACAGGATATTGTCTGTTGGGTTAGCTGATTTCTCAATATAATGTAACAGTATATATGTAGAACTTTCTCCGCTATCAGCACCAGAATCACGTAGTTGTATGCAGAGCAGCGTTAACTCTGACGCATCATTATATGTGCAGAGAGCTGTATGATATATACAATGATCGTAGCAATCTGCACTCCCGAACATTATGTGAGAAACCTTATGATATGTAGGTTCCTCCAACCACACCGCTGTCTGGTATATACTACGGAAGATTCACCTCTGTCTTGGACAGTCGACTGTGTTGGTCTTCATTTACTTAGCGTACGAGCGGCTGTCCCCCAAACTTGACTATCAGAACCAAGTCTTCTACTTTGAACCTCTAGTCTCAAGTCATAAGGCTACGTATCCAGGACGCTTCTGGAATACCAAATAGAAAATGGTGAATGTTTCTCTTACGTGTTGTCAGAAGTCTTCGAAAGGCATGGGCAAGGCTGGCAAAACATTGGTTTGCTTCTCAAAACAGTGTACGTTTGGCTCGTACTTCCATGAAAATGCCAAAGCAGTTATGTTATAGCATTTTCACTCTATTCTACACCAATGTTCTCAGTGAATATACAAAATGGTCTTGTATCTTCGCTATATATGTGATCATATTTAAAAGACTTGACGATATGAAGCTGTATTCTGGTAGTGTTACTCGCCATGATGTATAGCAAACTTGTTAGGGAGTTATACAACCACAAGACTTATCTATCTGTTTGGATCCTGCATTCTCTAAGCAGCACTTCACGCAGAAGTACGGTAAGGTAGACTCCTTTTGGTTGGGAAGGTTCCCTCCTTTCCACCCAAGTCAATAACACAGCCTCGTCAACTGTCGTTGTTAGCTCACGATGTTGCCACTTGCAGACGTTGTCCGGGGGACACCAGCAAGTTAGACACAGTACATATATAATGCTTCTGTCAGGTGTTCCTGGTCATGTATGTGTATGTATGTTGGATTACACGCTTGTCTCCTGCTAACTGGCACGTCAACCAAAATTTGTAATACCCACGTTAAACATACATAATATAACCAGCTTTAGAATGTATGGTTTAACGATGCCAAAAAAGCATTTAGTAAATATTGCAATACTTGAGAGCTACGAGCCTAGTAGCGTAGCATGATCTTTAAATCTAATACCTTTATATTACTGAAAGACTTTGATAAGATATGAGCGACAGTGGTGAATGTATATAGCCCGAGGCAAACTGGGAGGTTTGTTCAACCCAACGTGGAGAGAGTCGACGACATTGTCCCACGGGAGCCACTAGGTAACCTCTCACTTTAACCCTGGAATATTCCACAGAACAGCCTGTTGATTCTCGTCCCTGGCGCCTCAGGGTTCTGCAGGAGTGGCAGCAGCCATGTAATCACCGTCCTCGAAACAAAGTGTACCCGAGGGAATAGCCGGATGACTCTCGACCTTGGAACCTCAAGGACGAGGGGTAAGACCAGCCACATAGCTCTTGTTCCTTTACCCTTAGTGTCCCAAGATGTAGGGCTAGCAATATAGTTTCCGTCCCTTAACTCCTGGGGTCCCAAGGGTTAGAGTCAGCCGTATAGTCCTCGTCCCTTAGCCCTTAGTAACGTCCAGGATGCAGGGCCAGCCACTTTGTTCCCGTCCCTGACGCCCCGACGTAATCCATTGGCAGAGTCAGCTACCTCCTCCTCCTCCTCCTTCTCCTCCCTCATCAGGAACTCCCGTCCACAATTCTCCAGTCTGGGACTTATCCTCATAATTGCTTATCTTGATACCCTCCTCCTCCTCCTCCTCCTCCTCGTCCACCCTGACTTTCTCCACTACTCCTGACGCTCGCTCCTTTCCTCCTGGATTCACTCCATTCCATCTGGCTCTCCGCCCATCTCTCCTGTCACCAACATTTCTCTCCCGTGTGACGGCTGACTCAAAGAGTTCCCTTCCCTAAGATAATCTTCTAAGATTTAAAAAGGAAAATAGAAATAAGGCATGAAGAATCGCAGATAAACTTAGAAAAAAAAGTAAAAGTTTCTTCTTTTGAGGAAAAAATGAAGGAAAGATGGGAGGACTTTCACCCGATCTTGTGCGGAGGACAATCTATTTGTTGCATCGTTACGGAAGTTTTTCTTCGTGAGAAGAGATAATCTGGTAACTTCCTTCGAGAAGATTGGATATTAATCTTTCCTTTCCACCGGGGGATTGAGCACTTGGAGCGCATTTTCCGCGCCAAGGCAAAAAGCTCGTCTTCGTCTAATAGGAAGGATTGGTGTAAAATCTTCGACTTCCTTCCTTTCAGAAGAGCAGAGTGGATGGAAATATTGAGCTAGGCGAAGAGTTTTATCTTTCGTTGGTCCGTGAAATACTTGGGAAATCATAAAACTTTTTGAAAGTTTTTCTGTATATCCAAAGACGAGACGTTTAAAAGGTATCACTTGTTTAGTAGAATATTTGATTGTTACTTTGATGATATAAATTTGAAAGTATTATATCCTCCCTCTCCTAATAGTATATTACCTTTATGATTAACTGTAATGATCAATTTACGGCATCAGTTGCAAAATTCATGAGGGAAAGGGATTTCTTTTGGTTGTCTCTTGACAATTATATTCAATATATAATTCCTCTCATGTATATGATAATACTTTAAACCATTTTCTTTTTCTATTCAAAGAAAATGATTTACTACAAAACGTAATATAGAAAATAGTCTAAGATTTCCATGTCACGATATCTATTATGATTTATCTAATATGTTTATTTCATTACTTTACTTTTAGTAATTCACTTAAGATTAATTTCTTTGAAAGTGTCCCGGCGCTACCTAAGATCTTTTTAAAAGTTCCTGCAGCCTGAGGCTGTGCTACTTCCAGGAACATGGAACTGTAGAAGTTTCCGTGGAATGGTCTTTGATGAGAGTGTATTCCCAATGATATTACCTCGCCTTGGGTGAAGTCTCACTCGCGGTGAACATCGTGCAGGCGAAGTCAGGCAACATGTGGTGAAAGTAAGTAAGCTTGGGAAGGAGACATGTGTGAGGAAGTACCAGGAGAGACTGAGTGCAGAATGGAAAAAGGTGAGAGCAAAGGACGTAAGGGGAGTGAGAGAGGAATGGGATGTATTTAGGGAAGTAGTGATGGCTTGTGCTAAAGATGCTTGTGGCATGAGAAGCGTGGGAGGTGGGCAGATTAGAAAGAGTGGTGAGTGGTAGGATGAAGAAGTAAGATTATTAGTGAGAGAAGAGAGAGGCATTTGGACGATTTTTTCAGGGAAATAGTACTAATGACTGGGAGATGTATTAAAGAAAGAGGCAGGAGGTCAAGAGAAACCACACTGCTCCTCCCCAATCTGATGCTCTGTACATGCCTTGACCCTATCATTCAATACCCTTCCCTATAAATTCCCAGGAATACTCAACAAACGTATACCTCTGTAATTTGAACACTCGCCTTTATCTCCTTTGCTTTTGTACAATGGCACTATACATGCATTCTGCCAATCCTCAGGCACTTCACCATGAACCATACATATATTGGATATCCTCACCAACCAGTCAACAACACAGTCACCCCCTTTTTTGATAAATTCCACAGCAATACCATCCAAAACCGCCGCCTTGTCGGCTTTCAATTTCCGCAAAGTTTTCACTACCTCTTCTCTGTTTACCAAACCATTCTCCCTGACCCTTTCAATTCGCACACCACCTCCACCAAAACACACTATATCTACCACTATCATCAAACATTTTCAACAAACTTTTAGAATACCCACTCCTTCTCCCTCTCACTTCATCACTACTTGTTATTACCTCCCCATTAGCCCCCTTCACCGATGTTCCCATTTGTTCTCTTGTCTAACGCCCTTCATTTACCTCCTTTCAAATCATCTTTTTATAACTCCCTAAATTCTTTTTTTTTTTTCCAAAGGAAGGAACAGAGAAGGGCCGGATGAGGATATTCCCTCAGAGGCCCAGTCCTCTGTTCTTAACGCTACCTCGCTGAGGCGGGAAATGGCGAATAGTATAAAGAAAAGAAAAAAAAAAAAAAAAATATATATATATATATATATATATATATATATATATATATATATATATATATATATATATATATATATATATATATATATATATATATATATAGCAGCATATACATACGCATACATACACATACGTAGACATTACATACGTACACATGTACATATTCATACTTGCTTGCCTTCATCCAATCTTGTCGCTACCCCACCCCACAAGACAACAGCATCGCCATCCCCTGCTTCGGCGAGGTTGCGCCAGGAATACAGACAAAAAGGCCACATTAGTTCACGCTCAGTCTCTACTTGTCATGTGTTATGCATCGAAACCACAGCTCCTTATCCACATCTAAGTTCTATAGAATTTTCCATGGTTTACCCCAGACGCTTCACGTGCCCTGGATCGGTCCATTGACAGCACGTCGACTCCGGTATAACTCTTCGTTCCAATTTACTCTATTCCTTGCACGCCTCTCACCCTCCTGTATATTCAGGCCCTGATCGCTCAAAATCTTTTACATTCCATCATTCCATTTCCAATTTGGTCTCCCGCATCTCCTTGTTCCCTCCACCTCTGACACATATACCCTTTTTGTCAATTTTTCCTCGTTCATTCACTCATACATCCAAACCATTTCAACACATCCTCTTCTGCTCTCTCAACCATGTTCTTTTTATTTCCACACATCTCTCTTACCCTTACATTACTTACTCGATGAAACCACTTCACACCACATATTGTGCTTAAACATTTCATTTCTAACACATCCACCCTCCTCCATACAACCCTATCTATACTCCATGCCTCGCAACAATATAACATTGTTGGAACTATCAGTCCTTCAAACATACCCATTTTTGTTCTCCGAGATCAAGTTCTATCCCTCCACACATTCTTCAACGCTCCCAGATCCTTCGCCCTCTCCCCCACTCTGTGGCTCACTTCCGCTTCCATGGTTCCATCCGCTGCTAAGTCCACTCCCAGGTATCTAAAACACTTCATTTCCTCCAGTTTTTCTCCATTCAAACTTACATCCCAATCAACTTGTCCCTCAACCCCACTGAACCTAATAGTCTTGCTCTAATTCTCATTTGCTCTCAACTTTCTCCTTTCACACACTTTTCCAAACTCAGTCACCAACCTCTGCAGTTTCTCACACGAATCATCCACTAGAGCTGTATCGTCAGCGAACAACAACTGACTCACTTCCCACATCCACAACAGACTGCATACTCGCCCCTCTCTCCAAGACTCTTGCATTTACCTCCCTAACCACCCCATCCATAAACAAATTAAAAAATGATGGGGACATCACACTTCCCTGCCGCAGACCGACTGGGAACCAATCACTCTCCTCTCTTCTTACTCGTACATATGCCTTACATCCTCAATAAAAACTTTTCCCTGCTTCTAGCAACTTACCTCCCACACCATATACTCTTAAAACCTTCCACAAAGCATCTCTATCAACCCTACCCTATGCCTTCTCCTTACGAAAAAAGAATACATAAATTAAGTGATGTAGTGACCAAGACCAATAAGTGGTTAAACACTTGACACTTATTAGGCAGTCTGTAAACCCGAGCAGCGAGGGCAAACTTGATTAGATTAAAAGTTCGGTTAAAAGTTGAAGTGACTTAGTCTCGGTCGGGGTCATTTTTACCTTCCCGAGTTTCAGTCACATTAAACGCTGCTGGAACCATGATTACCCTCCATGTTCTGGAAGTTTGTGTAGTGGAGAGAGAGAGAGAGAGAGAGAGAGAGAGAGAGAGAGAGAGAGAGA
Organism: Panulirus ornatus; assembly: GCF_036320965.1. NCBI lineage: Eukaryota > Metazoa > Arthropoda > Malacostraca > Decapoda > Palinuridae > Panulirus > Panulirus ornatus. Next base: position 16,060,287 of record NC_092286.1, on the reverse strand, counting down.
GAGAGAGAGAGAGAGAGAGAGAGAGAGAGACGACTACCTACCTACGAGGACCTAAGATTAGATTTTGACACAGTTGGCAGGAGGCAGGTCTATCGCTCGCTGTACATCTTGCTGGGTTTAGTAATGATGTTTCCACCTACCACCATCACAGATTATGAATATCAGTCAGTTAAAACTTCAATCGGGAATTCATTTCTTTTTTCTTCAGTTAATTTTCTCGAATTACTGAGGTTACTTTCGAATGATCTAGATTTCTTTCATTTTCTCTTGTATTCAACTTTGCATTGCTATTTTATTTCGCATGGTAGTATCACTGATTAATCTTGCTGGGCGTTCGTATACTTTCGCTTCGTATCACTTTGGCGCATTAGGCGGGTACTTTTACATACTTGATCACTTTGCATCATTGTTTAAGGCCTGATACTCTCCTTTTGCTGCCAAGCGTAGATAAAAATCTTTATCCCCCCCCCATTTACGTTGTAAAATTCGAGCTCTCTAAACCTCTTATGAAAATGTTTGTTTCAATCCTTCAGTTCTTTTACATAATTCTTGTTTTTCTATGTATCTGCCTGTTGCAGATCATAAGAATTATAGCATTCAGTTCTGCTCATATGAAAATATGATAATATCATCACTAGGTCTCTTGTCTCTTGTGAAGAATATTGTCATTATCATACCACTCATAATGTGATATAATTGCAAAATGCCTTTTTTTATTATTCTACTCTTTAGCGTTTGTTTGCTTTGTTTTTCTTTTGGTGTATTTTGCCTTTTGGGAGGTGTTCCTTGTATAATGATAGTTAGTTTTTCCATAACCTATTTGCTCCAGTGCTCCATTCACGCAGGCGAGACTGTTACAGAAAATGAAGAGCAAAGTATCAGTCGTTGCAAAATCTGCAGTGGTTGCTCATACGCGATGAGCAACCACGGAAGAGAGATGAATGAACATTTTTGTTGTGGATTACGCTGGCTCTCTCTCTCTCTCTCTCTCTCTCTCTCTCTCTCTCTCTCTCTCTCTCTCTCTCTCTCTCTCTCTCTCTCTCTCTCCAATAGGAGGAGGTTAACACCCGGGCCTCCTACGTCTGGTGTAAACCTGACTCTTAAAGGTAAAAATGACCCAGGTCGAGCCTAAGGCACTTAAACTTTTAAGCTAACTTGCAGCTGAGGTCCCTTTACCACGTCCCTCAACTTGCCACACAACCTCATCAGTGTCGGGTTTTTAGTCAATTATTGGCTGGGTCAAGTGAAACCTTGAAGTTTCTAAAAGGGGAAACAGAAGAGCAAAAATGGGTATGTTTGAAGGAATAGTGGTTCCAACAATGTTATATGGTTGCGAGGCGTGGGCTATACATAGGGTTATGCGAAGGAGGGTAGATGTGTTGAAATGAGATGTTTGAGGACAATATGTGGTGTGGGGTGGTTTGATCGAGTAAGTAATGAAAGGGTAAGAGAGGTGTGTGGTAATAAAATGAGTGCGGTTGAGAGAGCGGAAGTGGGTGTATTGAAATGGTTTGGTTCCATGGAGAGAATGAGTGAGGAAAGATTGACAAACAAGATATATGTGTCAGAGGTGGAGGGAACGAGAAGTGGGAGACCAAATTAGAGGTGGAAGAATGGAGTGAAAAAGATTTTGAGCGATCGGGGCCTGAACATGCAAGAGGGTGAGAGGTGTGCAAGGAATAGAGTGAACTGGAACGATGTGGTATACCGGGGTCGACGTGCTGTCAATGGATTGAACCAGGGCATGTGAAGCGTCTGAGGTAAACCATGGAAAGTTTTGTGGGGCCTGGATGTGGAAAGGGAGCTGTGGTTTCAGTGCATTATACATGACATCTAGAGACTGAGTGTGAACGAACGTAGCCTTTGAGCACGAAAAGTTCCCAAGTGCACTTTCGTGTAATAATCACATCATCAGGGGAGACACAAGAGAGGTATATAACAGTCAGTTGATATACATCGAAGAGACATTTGGTAAACATGTTTACCAAATGGCGTCCTATATATATATATATATATATATATATATATATATATATATATATATATATATATATATATATATATATATATATATATATATATATATATATATATATATATATATATATATATATATATGTATATACATATATATATATATATATATATATATATATATATATATATATATATATATATATATATATATATATATATATATATATATATATATATATATATATATATATATATATATATATATATATGGAAGTGGTACTAATTCTTGGTTAAATCTAAGGTGCACATAACATCAGGGAAGATAATGAATCTTACCTCCAAAAATGTTCTCTTTCGATGAACTTCTGACGTGTGCATATGTCGCCATTTTCATTTGACTTTAACTTTATCAACAAAAGTCAAAGATTTTCAAGAATTCATTTAAAAGTAAAATAGGCTTATGAAACACGTTGTTAAGTTCTTCCACTTGATGATAGAGGGAACGGGAACCGATGATTACATTACCCACCTGTATGGTCGTGTTGAAGCGCTAGTACAGAGAGCTGGCTTCTCTTCTCCGTAGTTCATTCGATGAACTAGGGAGCTAACGTCATTTGGAAAATGAAAAGCATACTTCTCCCATGGTCACAGCGTCTCTTAACGAACCGGAGCAAAATTAAAGGTACTATAGTTCCAGAACTTCAAAATTTATGCTCGTGTTGTTTCCGAAGTGTCCTGGACCCCCATAACCTTCTGAGGTCCTCATCAAGTATGTCTGTACGAGAGTGGACAGTTCTTGTGTCGTTCCACGCCACCAGCCTTCCCCCCTAACGACGTTACACAATCATAACCGCTTGTTCGTTCCACCAGGCGTTTGGAGCTGAGAGGTTTCTTTCCACTAGACGGCTGGCAGAAGAAAGAATTCAAGACATGATGTCATCGCCGATCTCCCTCCGTCTGGAATACTCTTCAATGGAATTCTTAAAACTCATAGTAGGTCATCCATGACTGGCAGCCACTCTCCCGTCGCCGTACACTGGTGTTCGCTGTAGGGTCGCAAGGCCAACAGAGCGAGTGGGTTAGAGAGGAACGCTGAGTGGAAAAGCTTTTTGAGTAGGAGCCCAATATAGCTTATGGATGGGCGTTCTTCATATGTGCAATAGATTGATCCAACATGGATGAGGCTTAGTTTATCATTGCTGCGGCTCGATTTACCTCCAGCTGCTTTGCTTGTTGGTCTACGAAGAAGTGATTTTGAACAATTCATCCACAGAGATACACGAAGCCCTGGCTGCAAAGATGAAAGCATGATTTACTCGTACAGGTCTACAAGAACATTGCAGTGACCATTCCCATGGAGGCGACAGAGGAAGACAAAATGGTTGGAACACAAACGTGGGACTTTTTGATGCAGATCCTCATAACAACATGCTAGTGTCCATTATAAGTCATATAAACTGAGATTCATTGCATCATAGATTGTAGACTTAATCACATTTTCATATTCCTTTCGTGTGACATTACAAAAAAAAAGTTAAGTTATTTGGGTGGTTAGTTATGATAAGGTTAGAGTTAACCTGACTAGGAGGAAAAGGTCACCGTGGGCGTCAGTGGTATTTACTCTGCCTACAGTTCTTTTCAGTCTTCCATCTTTGTATCTAAGATAACGTCGATGGCCCAGAGGATCAAGGGCGCACCAGTTAGAATCTTTTCCTCCTGGTTGATTAATAGTTGAAGCTCATGATGATGTTGATGAAAGCTGTAGGTGATGATCTCGTATTTGGAAGAGTTGAGGCAAAGACTCCCACCGTCATTTTACAAGCTATTTCACAAAAGCCAGGTGAGCAGACAAGGACTCAGCAGTACTTTCCAAGGTGTCATTACCTGAGATAAGGCTGTCTGTGTTAGCTTGGGAGATCAGGCAGAAGAGAAGTAGAGCAAAGGAAATTACATTGCTAAACACCTTCAGCTGAATCGTTTTCGTACGCAACAAAGAGTAGAGTCGGCAGTGGACGAAGCTATGAACGAAAGGAAGGCGGGAAGGTGAGTTACTGATGAATTTCTCTACTGGTTGTTGAGTCTTTTCGCACAAGGTTTGAAAGTGTTCTTGAAAAGTAATTTGACTCAGACTTTACCGAAGACGAGGCTACGAACGTTGGCTCGCTCCACGTATACTGCTGCCTCACAACCCAGTAGGATGCAGAAGGCAGATGGTTGACTCTTTTTAACGGCCGTTTTCGCGACCAGACGACTAAGGTGTGTTGCCAACGGGAATGAATCTGACTCCACCATACTTCTTGAACGCACAAAACGAAGCACCAAATGATATGGCCTGACGGGTGGAGGAATCTTATCGGCGCTACAAAGATTGGCAGATTTTGCTTGCTCAGTCAAAAATTTTCTTGACGACCGTACCCGGAGCCGGGATAATATAACCTAAATGTGGTAGGATCTTATGAATATGAAACCTCCTGTCAACCCAGATGGGAAAGGTAAGACTGCCTCATAAACCTCTAAATCACTGAAAGTTAAAGACTAATGGGAAGAGGCGTCTGCATCGTTGCCTTGTCGTCGCCGGGATGTTTGTGATGGCTCTTGATCTCAAAGAGCTTAAGCCGAGGTAACACCTCTGGGTGATGATATGTTCTCATTGGTGACAGTAATTACTGAGGCAATGGTGTCGACGTCATCTTTCTTTGAGCTTACTGGAGTCTTAATGCTAAGCGTCCGTAATGATGTGCGTTCTTATATCTATTCATTCAATCATACATATTCGTATTCATGTATATTCGTATTCATATATTCTCATTTATTCTTTCACATATACATAGTGAATTTGGAAGAATTGTACCTACATTGTACCTATATTGTACCTACATGAACTCGTTTCTGTTGAATCAGACATCACATACGAACATGTATATGGCAAGCAAAGAACATCTCAGAATCATGAGTGCACCACACATCACACATCATAGAGATACTACAGTCAAATGTACGCCAGATGGCGCCCGGTCGTGGACACTGTGAATACGAGAGGATGAGAACATTCAAGTTAACACTGTTTCTCGTTATCTTGTAAAGAGACTTGTGATGAAACTTTTCCTGTGTACTGGATAGAGTGAAGAGCAGGATCTTATGTTCTTAACAGTTTATGTTTCCTTTGGTTCACTGAGCCTTGAAATGAGTTTCTTATTCTCCCAACATCAGCTCTCAGGAGGGGGATTCAGGTGTTCTACCTCTGACATCTCACTAGGGGACACTTTAGTAACATTGCTTTAGACGTGCCCCCGGCTTGGGCGCAGGGAGCGACTTGATCATTTATAATGTCAAAATCAAGATTATTATCCGTTATGACAAATGGGTCATAGATAGTAGTGAAGACAGAAAGCAAGAGCTGGGAATATTTTCTCCTCAATTAATTTCGACAAAGTCTTCTTCAGGAAAAGTCTTGGTCGAAGCTAATTGAGAAGAATAAATTCCTAACCATTTGCTTTCAGTTTTCGTTGCTACATTAAAACCACAGTTTTGTCAGCTAATGTTCTTTTCAGCGCATTGTAACATTGTTTCTCCTCAGACCTGAGTGTAAGATGTGATGATGATGACCAGGAAGAATGGTGAGAACTGCTTTGGTGGTTGTGGTACTGACTTGTTTATTGATGTGATGATTGTGAAGTTGATGGTGACGATTAGTGATCGTAGTGATTGGTGATTAGTAATGATCATCGTGAATCGTAGTGGTTGGTGATTGGTAATGACCATCGTGAATCGTAGTGGTTGGTGATTGGTAGTGACCATCGTGAATGGTAGTGGTTGGTGATTAGTACTGATCATCGTAATTGGTAATGGTTGGTGATTAGTATTGATCATCGTAATTGGTAATGGTTGGTAATTAGTATTGATCATCGTAATTGGTAATGGTTGGTGATTAGTATTGATCATCGTAATTGGTAATGGTTGGTGATTAGTATTGATCATCGTAATTGGTAATGGTTGGTGATTAGTATTGATCATCGTAATTGGTAATGGTTGGTGATTAGTACTGATCATCGTAATTGGTAATGGTTGGTGATTAGTATTGATCATCGTAATTGGTAACAGTTGGTGATTAGTATTGATCATCGTAATTGGTAATGGTTGGTGATTAGTATTGATCATCATAATTGGTAATGGTTGGTGATTAGTATTGATCATCATAATTGGTAATGGTTGGTGATTAGTATTGATCATCGTAATTGGTAATGGTTGGTGATTAGTATTGATCATCATAATTGGTAATGGTTGGTGATTAGTAAGATTGATAATGATCATCGTGAATCGTTTCTCATTACCATGGCAGTAGTGACTGTGTTGGTAATGATGGCATTATGGTATGTGTTGGTCATGATGGCATTATGGTATGTGTTGGTAATGATGGCATTATGGTATGTGTTGGTCATGATGGCATTATGGTATGTGTTGGTCATGATGGCATTATGGTATGTGTTGGTAATGATGGCATTATGGTATGTGTTGGTAATGATGGCATTATGGTATGTGTTGGTAATGATGGCATTATGGTATGTGTTGGTCATGATGGCATTATGGTATGTGTTGGTAATGATGGCATTATGGTATGTGTTGGTCATGATGGCATTATGGTATGTGTTGGTAATGATGGCATTATGGTATGTGTTGGTAATGATGGCATTATGGTATGTGTTGGTCATGATGGCATTATGGTATGTGTTGGTAATGATGGCATTATGGTATGTGTTGGTCATGATGGCATTATGGTATGTGTTGGTAATGATGGCATTATGGTATGTGTTGGTAATGATGGCATTATGGTATGTGTTGGTAATGATGGCATTATGGTATGTGTTGGTAATGATGGCATTATGGTATGTGTTGGTAATGATGGCATTATGGTATGTGTTGGTAATGATGGCATTATGGTATGTGTTGGTAATGATGGCATTATGGTATGTGTTGGTCATGATGGCATTATGGTATGTGTTGGTAATGATGGCATTATGGTATGTGTTGGTAATGATGGCATTATGGTATGTGTTGGTAATGATGGCATTATGGTATGTGTTGGTAATGATGGCATTATGGTATGTGTTGGTAATGATGGCATTATGGTATGTGTTGGTAATGATGGCATTATGGTATGTGTTGGTAATGATGGCATTATGGTATGTGTTGGTAATGATGGCATTATGGTATGTGTTGGGTGTTTGGTTATGGTAGGTCTTCATAATGGACGAAGGATAGGTGGTATCAGGCGGGAAATACCTCATTTGCTATGCGTTGTGGGACTCTTAACGCCATTTGTTATTCACAAATTTCGCTGTAGTGGATATCTTATAACGCTTTCCTGTCACTTAACACGAGGTAGATTTACTATTAATTCAAGAATATCTCTTTTTTCCAAAATCTCTTACGTGCAAGTGTAGGTAGGTTCCAGAGCTATTTATAGGTTTAAAGAGCATATAATCTGAGGCAAAAGAGTATCATACAGCAATTCTCTCTCTCTCTCTCTCTCTCTCTCTCTCTCTCTCTCTCTCTCTCTCTCTCTCTCTCTCTCTCTCTCTCTCTCTCTCTCTCTCTCTCTCTCTCTCTCTCTCTCTCTCTCTCTCTCTCTCTCTATCTGTCTCTCTCATCGTCCCACTTAACAGCGCCTCTTTCAATACACGTACTCGCCCCACCCTCCCTTCTCAAACCTGCTGTAGTATCTTTCGCGCACCATCCATCCATCACCATCCCGTGAAGTCTCATAAAAGGTAAGGACGCTATCAAACTGACTCCCTCCAAACAGATCAGATTAATCATCCTCTAGACGTGAAGAGAGAGAGAGAAAAAAATCGACTTTCATTAATCCTGTAAGAGAAAAGGGGAGGAAAACGAGGGTGGAGTGGCTGCAGGGCTGGTGAAGATGTTTCCTTGTGTGGAGCAGCACCAGAGAGATGGAGGAACATCTGGGTGGGTCGCGAGCCAGGTACCCTACACGCGCCTTGTACTCAGGTCCCGTGCGGGTTCCAGACCATCGCCGTATACCACTACACCACGCAGGCTCCTTTATTTTTTTTTCTGTATGGGGCAACTGATATAAAGAGAGAGAGAGAGAGAGAGAGAGAGAGAGAGAGAGAGAGAGAGAGAGAGAGAGAGAGAGAGAGAGAGAGTGGTCATAACGGTCAGTCCTCGGTTCACTGGTCTCCTAACAAAAACCATGGGAAGCAGTAGTCATACATATGCCAGGGGTCCACACATTCATGGATGGGATGCACGTGTCCAGCCTACAGGAATATTGGCGAGATTAACACCTGTAGAACTGGAAGAAGGCAGTGATATCGCGACACAGGGAAAGGAGAGGCTGAAGAGATATGGTAGCCAGAGAGTCAGTGAGGAGGAAGGTTCTTAATCTTACTGTGGCTAAGAGAGACATAGAGGTGGAGTCAACCTAGATATGAGACCAGTAGTATATACTGGAACAAATAGAATTCCTGTAGATGTGTATGTGGAAAAACTGCTCAGAAGGAGCGCAGTCACAGCAACTGTCCAGCATTAGGTTATGGGAAGCAGATTTTGTGACGTTTATATGGAGTTTCCAGGATAGATGGCAGGAAATGGTTATGCCAGACACGTTTGTGTTACTACAAGGTTGACTCGTAATGTTTTGAAAGTAAACAGTTTGAAACGTTATGAGATGTGGAAGAAGGAGTGAAAGGAGGAATAGGAAGAGATAGCTTCCTTGTACGACGGAATCTAATTAGATTACTGTCTTTCCCAGTCCTTGATGTTACATAGATTTAAGAGTATTGGGTAGATATGTTCAGTGTGAGAAACAGAACTAGTGTTGAGTGGGACGACTGGAGGGAGAAAATGGAGTCGAAATAATAGAATGGAATCATCGGTATACAAGTGAATAAAGTAAAAAGGTCAGACATGATTTAACGCTCACCTCACGCCAGCATGTCTACGTCATACACGGGCAATCTTATGTCATTTTCACACTCAAAATACTACAGTTAATGTGGCTGTCTCGCCCTAGTCATAAATGATGAGACTAGCTCTTGGGGAGGAATTTTCCGAGCAATAATTACTTTTTCAGAGTAAATCTCTTATTTTTTTTTCTCTCTCTCTGAAAGGCAAGCTCCCAACTCACTACACGCACCCTGGAGTGCAACCAGTGATATATGGGAATGAATGGTTCTTCTAGCGGTATTTTGTAACATATTTCTGTGTTGAGGCAATGTCGGTGCGTGCCAAAACTCTCAAAATTAGCTCCAGTGTGTTTGCCGTCTGATATCGGAGAGTGATTGGAATTACGTGGTTCACCCACCAATAAAAACCGGTTAGTTAGTCGTGTCTTTGGAAATGATTGGCTCGTGCACGGTTAGCCGATCACGTGACCCCCCACCGGGTGCATCAGCGTCGGTGTTGTAGTCCACCCGTAGCTGCTCATCCTTGCTCTAAGTGAGGCTTGCTTCTCCTTGAGCAGGCCAATCATGCCAGCGACGTAGTTGCAGCCAGCCTTCAGGCCAAGCTGTCTACAAGCTGTACAGGCAAGCTTTCTACAGGTTGTATAGGCAAGCTGTCTTCATGCTTTATACACAAGCTGTCTAAAAGCTGCAACTTCTACCACATTAATCAAAGACCTTCTGATCTCTTCCACTATGACAAACAGCCTCGTTAGGACTGTTTGACTTCAGTTGAATACAGTTGTGTCAACAAGAGGTTATTGTGCACATCATCACTGAGAGCGTTAGCAGTGCTGACCTGATAACGTTGTTACCAATAATGTTCAACAATGTTTCTGTGAACAATACAAAACTCCGTGTGAACACTAATATAAAACTATCTTAATTATAGACTATTTCAGTTTTATGATTATTTCAGTTATGGCAATATCATCATCATTCGTGTTACCAACAGGAATTATCACGGAACTTTTGTGCAGTTTACGTGAACAGTGTAGATCATTACGCGTCATGATGACCGACTCTGCCATAATGTGTTTATCACGTGTGGTAAAGAAAGGCTACAAATCTCCAGTGTCCTGAGATTCTAATTTCTCTCCTTCCCAACTTCAGGTAACAACAAAAATATTTACAGGATGCCTTAAAACTCCTCTTTGACTTCATGTAAAATTCACGATTCGTAGCTTACTAGAACATCTAGCAACAACATGATGGAGCAGATCACTTGGATTTACGAAAAAAGAAAGGAAATCTTATACGTCTAAGTAAAACAACCCATCACTCCAGCACTACAAACACCGTTTCATCTTGTCCCAAGACCCTTCGTTGCCCACAATGCAACTACCATTAAAAAGACACCAAACATTTTCTCCTCAGTTGCCCTGTACGCTGCACATACACGCATACACAACAGCACACCACTTCACGGCCTGTTGTCCCGACCAGTGGACATAGCCAGCCAGCTTCCTAAGTGCTGCAAGAGCCTCTTAATAATGGAGGAAAAATGAATGTCACCATCAGGAAATACAAAGTATAAAGCTATCACCAGCTCCAATGTGAATCTGTCGACCTACATAAAGTTGATGAGGAAAAAGACAAATGTGATAATCTCTCAGTGACCTAAAGCTAAGCCAGCAGTGCTTACAAGCAGCTTAGAAAGCTAATCTTCACAATTCATTGGTGTATCCCCTCCTTGAATGCTGGATCCAGTTCTGGTAGCCCAACTTCAGCAAAGACACAGAACAGAGAACAAAGCAACGAGCTACAGAGATGATTCATGGACTGACGTGCAAATCTTACGAGAACCGTCTCGTCTGCCTAAACTTATTCATCTTAAAAACACAAAGATTTAAGCGATGATCTGATGCAGGTTTACAGGACGGTCAAAGACCTCGACAATATTGAGCTGGACTCGACTGATTTCACACGAAGCAATGGATACAGACTCGTAGGAAAGGCTTCTTTTAATGGGGTGACGTGCTAAACGAAGAGAATGATTTAACAATAATAGGAATTAAAAGTAACACCATGAATACGTTAAAAAAGCTATGATAATCATTTAGCATAAAGTTTTACGATACAAATTATTTACACTTCCGTTAACATAATGTTTTCAGGTATTTCTCCAGTTTTTGATCCTAGTGGCTATTAAAAACAACCTAGAAAAGACTAGGTGGTTTGTTGCTTGTTGCACTGTTTCGCATTCATAAGTATTTCATGACTACCTAATTTGTAAAACATTATATAATAGTTTTTCGGGGCTATATATATCATTACTTCGTTTTTGAAATAACATAAGTAAGATAATCATGTATAAGATGTTATGCTGAGGACTTCTTATATAATCAGCAGTGCTCAAGTCCTTTTTGGTAGTCAAAATGATATACCTAGATATTGTAGAGCTAATTTTGTGTAAATTCAGAGGCATTCTTGGTTGGTTCTAACATACTTCATCTTAGATCTTAATCATCTTGTTCGTGACCAAAGATGATTCGATGGTCTTCCACAGCGGTCAAGATTCCCTCTAGTTAACACGTTAATGTGACTCGACTAACAAGACATCCGAACACTCTTATCGTATTACTAAATAGGTCAACCGAATTAGACATTTCATATAAGTCATCCGGTCATCAGTGACAACAGGTCATTATGTTGTGACGTGATACCACAGCTCTCTAGCCCAACAGGTCACCCAGGTCATGTTTCTAAACAAGTTATGTAGACTTCCAGGTCAGGAAGTCAAAGGCCATCATTAAATGTCGTCAGCGGAGTGAGTCAGGCGGAGGAAGCAACAACAGCTTCTGGCGTGTTGTCCAGGCCACGGGTGGACGTCCAGCCTCCAGCACGGCCTGAGATTGTGGCATCATCTGCCGCATATTCCAATGGTGAATGGAATAGTTGATAACCAGAGAAGGGACGACGGTCCTGATCTCATCTTGTAAAGCTTTTTAGTTTTTTAAGAATTTACGAAATAATGTTATTTCTCATCTTCTACATTTTCTTCAGGTCTGTGGATGGCAAATGGTGAAAAAAAAAATCCATGATATAGTTGGATTGATCTTGTCTGACTTAGATTGGAAAATTTGAATAAGGACTGAAACAGGTTAATTTTTCTCTGATGTAAGAATAATCGTCATCTGTCTTTCCTGTTTATCTGATTAATCTAATAAGTCCCAGTGGGTTGACAAGCCTAACTGCAACACTATACGGCCTAACGCTACGTACACGGGCGCTCGTGTCTCGCAAGGAGGAGGGGAAGTGGGTGTTGTCCCAGCGTCAAAGGGGCATCCACAGGCGCTCTTAGCCACAAGGTCAACAGTGTCACTGTTTGCTATTCCGACATGAGATGGAATCCACAAGATATGGATAACAATAGAATTCTCAAGTGGCTAAAGCTGATAGACGTCTCCTACCTTGAATTACAGGGAAGCATCTCGGCTCAGGGGAGGAGAGAGCCCATAAGCAAGTGAATGAGAATCACATATGATAATCACAACGTTGAATCGCCTCTGAAGGAGGAGATCGACAACATCTAAGAATGCACGTGCGTCACTCTGGGTGGAACTTGACCAGTTCGTCATCGCTCTCCACCACAGAATGATTTCTTCCAGACGATCAAGTAGAATCTCTTTTTTTTCCCAGTAACAGTTTTTCCTCTTTTCATGTACTACCTGCACGACCAGGTGCTGGGTGTTATGCCGTCTAGGTTGTCTAGTACGACGGGCCGTAATGAGGGTTCGCTCTGACTAATTCTGCAGGTTTCTTCCCAACTTGGGTCACTTGTGTGAGTACCGTTAGTTCGGTCTATCTCTGCACAGAGACTGGCAGTGATTCTCTTTCTGTTTGACTGAACCATACATAGATTCTGTCTTTTTTACGTTTGATTTTTAAGCTGCTTATGCACTGACGGGTTCGATGATAGAAATTTACTTGAATAATTGAATATTACCTTGATTTAGTGCCATAAAAGTTTTATCAATTGTTGTTTTAGCAAATTTCATGTTTGAGAAAATATCATCATATTGACTGTCATACTTAGTCTACATTATCAATTTTTTTCTTCTGCTTCTAGAATATAATGTTGAGTATCATGTTCAGTAAAATTTACTGACTCTAATGTGTTGCTAAAATATATGATTATTGAATTAAGAGTTTTGAGGTCTGTGTTTTTGACTCAGTTGATTTGTAAGTTCCGCGTTTGGCGACATTATGAGTCTTATCCTTCGTATCTTACCACCAGGAAAGATAATACTGATGAGAAGGAACTGAAGACAAGTTTCCCGGAGTGAGGTACGTATACAAGAGGGGAAATACCAAGTCAACAGTGTAGAATATGTCTCCTACGTTAGAGAGAGACATGTAGCAGGGATGGAAGACTGATGATGCTGATGGTAGTAACGTACAGGAGAGGCACGAGTGGGAGTAGAGGCTACAGACGGGGTGCCTGGCTTGTGTACAGAGGGAGGAAAGATGATGATGGATGACATGATCGGGTACGAAGTAGACGATGATAGCTTGAGTTGATGAAAACGTGTTGTTGGAGATAACAGGGCAGTAGAAAAGGGTTAGACAAAAAAAGAGATCAAAGGGAAAGAATATAAGAATAAACGGCAGGGGAGAAAATAGTCAGTTCTTAATCTCGTTGGAAAGTGTAAGTAAAAATTCCCTGCGAGACGTAACAGTACAGGGAGGGCTGTCGAGACTGCAGGAGGCGGGGCGAGGGGGATGCCTGATGGCTGAGTGAATATTGAGTTAAGAAAAAAGAGGAAAAACTTGTAGTCAGGTTACTGACGGTGTTGCTGTCAGGTCGCCTTTATCCTCTGCCTCGCTCCAGACTGCATCAGCAAGCCCGGGACGAGGCTTTTGCTCGCTATCGGTCGATCTCCTGAATTAATCCTTCTCTGCTGCGGTGGTTCAGTTTTTATCAGGGACACTGGCGCTGTTCATCTGCTTTACGCCTTAAGATCCACGGTTTACTTATCCACGTACACAGTCTTGATAGAAAAAAAAGAATTGCTATTCTTTTTTTTATTAAAGATAATTTGGTCGGTTTTTTTTTTTTCATAAACGCTGATGTGTGTTATTATGCATTATGAAGTGCATGGTAAAAATCCGATATAATAATCATCATGTATTATGGTATCGATGCTGACATTATCTGACACCACTCACACCTGGTGTTACCTACCCTTCTATACGACGTATTCATGACGCCCTCAGACCTGTACGTATTTCATGCTCTCTTGAGGAATGCCTCACTCGCTCGAACACAAATGCCTCATCTGATGCCTTGCTTGATGATGGAACTCTTATGCCTCGCTTACTGATGGAACTGTAATGCCTCGCTTCCTTCTAGAACTCTCATAATTGGATCACTTCTGGAATTCTAATGCCACATTCGTTGCTGGAACTCATACACCCAGCCGAATGCTGAGACTCTGATACCTCACTCGTCACTGGAACTCGTAATTAATCTGCTGCTGGAACTCTCAAACCCAGCTGGCTGCTGGAACTATCATGCCTCTCTCACCGCTTGAACTCTCATACTCGCTGTTTGAACTCTCAATCCTAGCTGGCTGCTGCAACTCTAATGCCTCACTCACCAGTCGAGCTAGAATGTCTCGTTCGCTCGCTTCAGGAAGTCTTGAGTTAACATTTTCATAAGTTTGATTCCTTTTTCCAAATGTTGTGGACTACACATTCTCAGATCCCTGAAAAAAAAGAGATATCCCTGAGCCAAGATTTCTTTCAACTTCATCTGGTTTGGTTAGTTATGGAAGAAATGGAGATAACTGCGTGTGTGAGTAGGTTGACCACATGCTGTGGCTTGTAGCGATCTCTCGCATCTCACAATGACTGAATGCACAAAATGGGAGCTGCCTTTTCTGTTTCCCACTCTACTTTAAACTTGACGGTAGGAACAAGCGGGTTTAACTTGTTAGAAGACCGAGCAAATGGGTCCTATTTTTCATCGTCAACTTAAAGTAAAAGAAAGATCGTCTACATATCTGGGGTTTGATTTGTGGCAGAATGTAAAACCTGAAATACCTGATGCATCGATTTCCTAACACTGGTTCAAGGGAAGTCTCCCCCTCCCGTCAGCAACCAAATCTTTTGTGGTCAAATTCTAACCTCTTGCAACAGTTCACCAACCACCCTAACCTTACACTTCAGTTCGCTCTTTCCATCAATCCTCTACAGTATTTGCAAAGACAACAGCTTTATTCTTCCCTCCTTCCCTTCATCCAACCACCACTTTACTCTTACAGCAGTTACCTTCCACTTCCCTCCTTTTACATAGTTTTATAACATTCATTTCCCCACCTTATGCAATCTCTCTTCACGCGTCGCAGACAAGAACGAATCATTGGCAAATAAGCTGGTCACTAGCAATTGCTTGTGGTCATGGTCACCCTCTTCCTATGTTTGTGTTCGTCCTCCTCCTCAATGTCTCGCGGATCTGTACATTTAAAGGCCAGCATGACTTCACACAGCCCTATCCTATTCCCATATCTTTCTCAAGACTTTCACACTATGTGCCCACCACTGTCAAGCGTGATTTTCTACTTTCGTAGAAAGATTTGGTTGCTTCTATCAACTTTCCTCACGTGTATGTCTTTTAGTTCCACCTACAATGAATTCGAGTCCACTTATGTCATAGCATATACCCTCCAGAAGTTCATGAATGGTGCATGTGCCTTTCTACTCTTTGCTATCTAATATTTTGTTAACACCATCTCCACTGTGAAAATATGATCCATACATCTTCTGCCTTCCCAAAAACACCCAGTGTTCACTTGTGCTATTTTCCTGTCAATCATCACATAACAGTACTCCCATACGCCTTCACTGTTAGGCTCAGGAAGCTAATTCCTCTATATTATCACAGTCGTTTTCACCAATCATCTCCAATCCAGCAGTCATCTGGCACTTTTCCTTGAGCACACATTTGTGTATCCATTCTGCGCCCATATCACCTCCACTCTTCAACATTGCTCCTGTTATCCCATCCACTCCAGAGGATTTTCTTTTTCCTTTTTTTGAACCTGCTTCTAACTACTTTCATCTTATCCTTGGATATCGTTCCCTATACTGAGAATTTCCCTCCCACTTGCTCTATCCCTAGGTATAATATCACTGCCTCCCTCTCATCCTTTGATTGCTCCAAGTCTTTAGAGTACTTTGCTCAATGGGTCAGCACA
The DNA here is from genome assembly GCF_036320965.1 of Panulirus ornatus. NCBI lineage: Eukaryota > Metazoa > Arthropoda > Malacostraca > Decapoda > Palinuridae > Panulirus > Panulirus ornatus. The sequence goes on along the minus strand of NC_092286.1, from coordinate 16,044,143 downwards.
CCACCTCATCAGCACGTCAGAGGCCATTCTTCTTGCACTCTTTATTCTCTAACTTCCACAGTTTTCACTTGTTATCTTCTTGAACTCCCCACCTCTACAGTTTCCTATTTTCAACAGATTCTTAAACTCGACATCCTTCCAAAGTCTTCATCATGAACTTTTCTTATTTCGTCATCTTATTTTCTCTTATGACACGCCATTTACTCCTTTTTCAGCTTCTCCCTGACTTCTTATTGTAAATTATTTTGCAAAGATCTCACGCTTTTGTTTTCTATTGTCTTATCTAATACCTCTTCATTCCTCTAAACTTGGGCACGAAAGAAGAGAAAAGTGCTCAGTCACTTGAAGCTCGCGAATGTAAACAAACGCGTCCACAGACCGGAAAACAAAGTAAACATAACCAGTGGATTCAATATCTCCTTCAGACTGAGGGAAATGATCTGTAAAAATAAAAAAAAATCGTCACAGAAAAAGAGAAAAAACTGCAAGCAGCAAAATAATAGGTTGTACATAAAATGTGGAAAAGAATTTTTTTCTTTTTGAGTTAGTGTTAAAGATGTGGGCCAGCACTATTAGTGAGACCAAACTTGTAAGCATAAACATTGCGGCAGAGAACCCGCCAGAAACCGAACAACGTAAGTACGCCTGAAACAGTCGTCAACACTGGAAAGAAAATAGGAAAGCTTAGTTTTCAATGATGAAGGTTAGAACAGCAATGTTGCTGATAGAGAACTGAATGACCTTACTAAAGATATACGGTTGTGGAATTAGTAGCTGAATATAGCAAGACTAATGCAAGGCTAGTACAAGGCAAGACTAATGCAAGGCTAGTACAAGGCAAGACTAATGCAAAGCTAGTACTAGGCAAGACTAATGCAAAGCTAGTACTAGGCAAGACTAATGCAAGGCTAGTACAAGGCAAGACTAACGCAAAGCTACTACAAGGCAAGACTAATACAAGGCTTGTACAAGGCAAGACTAATACAAAGCTAGTACAAGGCAAGACTAAAGCAAGGTTAGTACAAGGAAGACTAATGCAAGGCTAGTACAAGGCAAGACTAATGCAAGGCTAGAACAAGGTAAGACTAATACAAGGCTAGTACAAGGCAAGACTAATGCAAGGCTGGTACAAGGCAAGACTAATACAAGGCTTGTACAAGGCAAGACTAATGCAAAGCTAGTACTAGGCAAGACTAATTCAAGGCTAGTATAAGGCAATACTAATGCAAGGCTGGTACAAGGCAAGACTAACTCAAAGCTACTACAAGGCAAGACTAATACAAGGCTTGTACAAGGCAAGACTAATGCAAAGCTAATACAAGGCAAGACCAATGCAAGGTTAGTACAAGGAAGACTAATGCAAGGTTAGTACAAGGCAAGACTAATGCAAGGCTAGAACAAGGTAAGACTAATACAAGGCTAGTACAAGGTAAGACTAATGCAAGGTTGGTACAAGGTAAGACTAATACAAGGCTAGTACAAGGCAAGACTAATACAAGGCTAGTACAAGATAAGACTAGTACAAGGTAAGACTAATGCAAGGTTGGTACAAGGAAGACTAATGCAAAGCTACTACAAGGCAAGACTAATGCAAGGCTTGTACAAGGCAAGACTAACGCAAAGCTGCTACAAGGCAAGACTAATACAAGGCTAGAACAAGGTAAGACTAATACAAGGCTAGTACAAGGTAAGACTAATACAAGGCTAGTACAAGGCAAGACTAATACAAGGCTAGTACAAGGCAAGACTAATGCAAGGCTAGTACAAGAAAAGACTAATACAAGGCTAGTACAAAGCAAGACGAATGCAAGGCTTCAATCCATTGACAGCACGTCGACCCTGGTATACCACATCGTTCCAATTCACTCTATTCCTTGCACGCCTTTCACCCTCCTGCATGTTCAGGCCCCGATCGCTCAAAATCTTTTTCACTCCATCTTTCCACCTCCAATTTGGTCTCCCACTTCTCCTCGTGTCCTCCACCTCTGACACATGTATATCCTCTTTGTCAGTCTTTCCTCACTCTTTCTCTCCATGTGACCAACCATTTCAATATACCCTCTTCTGCTCTCTCAACCACACTCTTTTTATTACCATACATCTCTCTTACCTTTTTATTACTTACTCGATCAAACCACCTCACACCACATAAAGTCCTCAAACATCTCATTTCCAACTCATCCACCTTCCTCCTAAAAACCCTATTTCTAGCCCACGTCTCGCAACCATATAACATTGTTGGAACCACTATTCCTTCAAACATACCCATTTTTGCTTTCTGAGATAATGTTCTCGCCTTCCACACATTCTTCAACGCTTCCAGAACTTTCGCCTCCTCCCCCACTCTGTGACTTACTTCCGCTTCCATGGTTCCATCCGCTGCCAGATCCACTCCCAGATATCTAAAACACTTCACTTCCTCCAGTTTTTCTCTGTTCAAACTTACCTCCCAGTTGACTTGTCCCTCAACCCTACTGCACCTAATAACCTTGCTCTTATTCACGTTTACTCTCAGCTTTCTTCTTTCACACACTTTACCAAACTCAGTCACCAGCTTCTGCAGTTTCTCACCCGAATCAGCCACCAGCGCTGTATCATCAGCGAACAACAACTGACTCACTTCGCAGGCTCTCTCATCCACAACAGACTGCATACTTGCCCCTCTCTCAGTTAGTGAGTGACATCCACCTTTGCTAATAGATCTTAAACTTCAGAAGGAAAAAGCAACGACCACAGCCTCTAAATAAGTTATCGCAGATGTGGACTTACAAATAATGGAAATACGTAAGAAGGAGAAAATGGTCTCGCTGTGTACATAAGTTCATACCATGAAATAAGACAGTACATGTGACATGATAAACATTACATGGGAGATAAAAGACAGAACGATAGATACTTCCTTAATGAAAGTAATATTTCGTCAAGAAGGGCATAAAGCTCCGAAAGAAGTCATATATCACGGGTGTTATGAAAGGAATTTCTCCCTAAGCTGGTTCATTAGAGTCAGTTCCTGCTTCACATATTACCCGGTGCGGTGTATCATGAGAGGAAAGAAAAAGTTCATTATATAATGGTAAAGCAAGTGATTATGCAAATGAACTCCAAGTGAGAGTTAAGTTGGCTCATCATAAATCATTGCCAGCGTTCTCAATGAGGATTCAGAAAATCACGTAACGTTTTTTGTGGTCTCAAACTGTACACAGATGATAAGTTAATATGCCATAACGGGACGAGCGTGTTGATTAGGCTCTGCGCTAATTAGTATTACACATGAATATGAATGTACAGTTTTATTTGAACATTCATACACCATTCGTGGCCGGAATATAGAGAAGGAGGAATACTCCCCACATACGCCCACATGTTGTGCAACAACGACGGATGGAAGAGGGAGGCTGAAAATCATTCCCTCCTTTATTAGTACTTTACACAGAAGAGTCAACAGAGGGAGTACCCATCCTCTAAGACGCAGGTGTCTGCGTCTGATGTTCCCTTACCAATACGTAAAACACCGGATAGGCTTAAAAAATGAGATGCGAAAAAATACGTATATATATATATATATATATATATATATATATATATATATATATATATATATATATATATATATATATATATATATAGAGAGAGAGAGAGAGAGAGAGAGAGAGAGAGAGAGAGAGAGAGAGAGAGAGAGACAATGTGTGGATCAGGTGTTTGCTTTGAAGAATGTATGTGAGAAATACTTAGAAAAGCAAATGGATTTGCATGTAGCATTTATGGATCTGGAGAAGGCATATGATAGAGTTGATAGAGATGCTCTGTGGAAGGTATTACCAATATATGGTGTGGGAGGCAAGTTGTTGGAAGAGGTGAAAAGTTGTTATCGAGGATGTAAGGCATGTGTATGTGTAGGAAGAGGGGAAAGTGATTGGTTTTCAGTGAATGTTTGTTTGCGGCAGGGGTGTGTGATGTCTCAATGGTTGTTTAATTTGTTTATGGATGGAGTTGTTAGGGAGGTGAATGCAAGAGTTTTGGAAAGAGGGGCAAGTATGCAGTCTGTTGTGGATGAGAGAGCTTGGGAAGCGACTCACTTGTTGTTCGCTGATGATACAGCGCTGATGGCTGATTCGGGTGAGAACCTGCAGAAGCTGGTGACTGAGTTTGGTAAAGTGTGTGAAAGAAGAAAGCTGAGAGTAAATGTGAGTAAGAGCAAGGTTATTAGGTACAGTAGGGTTGATGGACAAGTCAATTGGGAGGTAAGTTTTAATGGAGAAAAACTGGAGGAAGTGAAGTGTTTTAGATATCTGGGAGTAAATTTGGCAGCGGATGGAACCATGGAAGCGGAAGTGAATCATAGGGTGGGGGAGGGGGCGAAAGTTCTGGGATCGTTGAAGAATGTGTGGAAGTCGAGAACGCTATCTTGGAAAGCAAAAATGGGTATGTTTGAAGGAATAGTTGTTCCAACAATGTTACATAGTTGCGAGGCATGGGCTATAGATAGACTTGTCCGGAGGAGGGTGGATGTGCTGGAAATGTATGAGGACAAAATGTGGTGTGAGGTTTTTTGACCGAGTAAGTAATGAAAGATAAGAGAGATGCGTGGTGGTAAAAAGAGTGTGGTTGAGAGAGCAGAAGAAGGTGTTTTGAAATGGTTTGGTCACATGAAGAGAATGAGTGAGGAAAGATTGACAAAGAATATATATGTGTCAGAGGTGGAGGGAACAAGAAGTGGTAGACCAAATTGGAGGTGGAAGGATGGAGTGAAAAAGATTTTGAGTGATCGGGGCTTGAACATGCATGAGGGTGAAAGGCGTGCAAGGAATAGAGTGAATTGGAACGATGTGGTATACCAGGGTCGACGTGTTGTCAATGGATTGAACCAGGGCATGTGAAGCGTCTGGGGTAAACAATGGAAAGTTTTGTGGTGCCTGAATGTGGAAAGGGAGCTGTGGTTTCGGTGCATTATACATGACAGCTAGAGACTGAGTGTAAACGAATGTGGCCTTTGTTGTCTTTTCCTAGCGCTACCTCGCGCACATGCGGGGGGAGGGGATTGTCATTTCATGTGTGGCGAGGTGGCGGTTGGAATGAATAAAGGCAGACAGTGTGAACTGTGTGCATGTGTATATATGTATGTGTCTGTGTGTGTATATATATGTGTACATTGAGATGTATGGGTATGTATATTTGCGTGTGTGGACGTGTATGTATATACATGTGTACGGGGGTGGGTTGGGCCATTTCTTTCGTTTGTTTCCTTGCGCTACCTCACAAACGCGGGAGAAAGCGACAAAGCAAAATGAAATGAATAAATATATATATATATATATATATATATATATATATATATATATATATATATATATATATATATATATATATATATATATATATATATATATATATATATATATATATAAGTAGATATGTCATTTGTTTATAAACTTATTTCACTGTACTTTGTCGCTGCCGCATTAGCGAGGTAGCGCAAGGAAACAGACGAAAGAATGGCCCAACCTACCCACAAACACATGTATATACATAAACGCCCACACACGCACATATACATGCCTATACATTTCTACGTAAACATACACAGAAATATACATATATACATATGTACATATCCATACCTGCTGCCTTCATCCATATTCGTCTATTTCTCAAAACATCATCAGAGCAACTGAAGATATTTTGAGAAATAGACGAAATCTTGGCGTCTGTCTTTCTGTTTTCTGTGGGCTTATTTTGAGTTACTCTTCACGGTATCATATATATATATATATATATATATATATATATATATATATATATATATATATATATATATATATATATATATATATATATATATATATATATATATATATATATATATATATATATAAAACGCTATCAGCTGGCTATGTGCGTCTGTTCGGAAATAACCAATATAGACCCCGTTGCTCACCATTGTGAGACGAAGGGTATTCGAGTACTTAGTATTTCGAATAGTTGTTTCCTATTATACAGTCCCATAGCCTAGCGGTTAGCATGCCTGCCTCTTGCACAGGGGTCCCGGGTTCGATCCTGGCTGTTGGAGGTTTGTATGTTCTATGAAGGTGCGCGTTCATATGCACATTATTCGTGTATATATATATATATATATATATATATATATATATATCAACTCTACCGAAATGGTTAAGTCTGTCTCTCTCTTTTCCATTTATACAAGATATTCCCTTTTTCATCACACAACTCCACAAGCTCTTTATTTTCCATTCACAACACTGGATACCCCATGTCCCCTCATTATATCCCCAACTCCTACACCACTCACTCCACAGGACAGTCACATAAACACTTAATCATTCGTGACAAAAGTGTTTAAGCACTTTATGAGAGCCTCCCAGAAAACTCGCCTTTTTTCCCAATCCTTTTGATTCCTGGTCCATACTTTCAGTTTCCTATCACTCGTCATCCATCTTCATTTTCACTCTCAGTTATCTGGTGCTCACTTCTTTACACTTTTCCACACATTCCCACAACACCACCTTCTGCAGATATGCCACCTTCCACCTATGCTCTTGTCCTCACACTCATCCCAGACTTTAACCCTGATACATTCTTGAATCATTCATTCCCCTTCCCTTCAGTTTGGTCTCACTCAGATCCAGAATATTTAGGATCTTAACAAAAAACTTACTCCTTGTCTTTCTCGTTTTGCCTCCTGGTCACACATACAGAGAGAGAGAGAGAGAGAGAGAGAGAGAGAGAGAGAGAGAGAGAGAGAGAGAGAGATTTACTTAAGATATCAGAGAAGGCTTAAAGCTTTCTGAACTTCATCCAAATGCTAAAAACTTGTGAAGGGCAACGTAAGGCTTAGTGAGAGATATATCGTAGGTGGTGTCTACTTATGTAAGGCAAAAGGCTCCACAGTGTGGCCTTTATATTCATGAGTGCCGCGAGACTTGAAAAGGATTGTAAATTGTTTCAGAAAAGCTGAAGTATGTGGAGAGAGCGTTATCAATTCTGTAGAGAAAAGAACGAGATGTTTGCATCTTGATGATGGTCGCAAAGGGAAGATGTGAGGCATCGCTGTAGTGTTACACAGAGGAAGGAAAACGGAAGTCCTTGTTAAAGTCTTCTAGCTCTATCAAAGCTGTTTAGAGGATCAAGAGGCATCATGAGAGGATTATAGTCCTATTACCATTGTAGGGGGAGAGGAGAGGCCTAGTCAGAGACTTATAATGGTAATACCATTGTAGGGGAAGAGAAGAGGTTCATAATACTATTGTGGTGGATTAGAGGCCTTGTAAGAGGTTAATGTTACTGCTGGCATTGTGAAGGTAAATGGTAGGTTTCACGAGAGTATCATACTGCTGATGATATCGTGGCGAGGGGAGGAAGGCTTACTGAAGAAAGCCTCCTATTGTCGCGAAAACTGTGGTGTAAGGTAGCCTGTACCGGGAGAGATAGAAAGTGTCACAAGCAATGCGAATGGAGGAACTCATGTACAGGCTGTAGTGCCACTTTCATCGTGAGCGGAAGCAAAAGACCTTGCAGGAGAGTTTCACGCCATCAGAACCATGCAGGAAGCCTTATAAGATATTTTAGCTGTAATTAGAATTATAGAAACATACAAACGTTACTACCGTTGTTATCCGCATGGAGAATACAGGAGACGTCATAGGAAGCTTAAAACGCATCTAAAAATCTGGGTATTGAGGGAGGTAGATCTACGACGTGAGAAACGTTATGAGTTGAAAGAAGGCTATGGAAGAATTAGAGGCTTTTCTTGTGAGTTACACCGAAGAAGGAGGCGGGAATAACTGTGTAAGGACTGACATTAGCACTTTCGCTGGGAAACAAAGTACATGGATTCATGAGTCATATATTGCTACTAATATATTGCAAGGAGACTGATTCATGAGTCTTATATTGCTACTAACATACTGAATGGAGACTCAGTTCGTGAGGCACCTATACTACTTCCATATTAACACTGCAGCAGGAAAATACTGCGAAAGGTTTTTAATGTTACTTATGGAGGAAAGCCAGAGCTCTGTAGGAGCTTTAGTGTGACACTACATCCTTAAGGAAACATTTCTTTAAAAAGAAATATAATGCTTTCTAATATCTCAGTGGAATATAAAAGGCTTCTTCAGAGGGTTATGTGCTGATAATGATAATCTGGAGGGAGGTGGGGAACCCTTGGAAGCACATAGTGTCACTGATATTAAGGGAGACACGAGAGGCCTATGATGCTAGTGACACTGTGGATGAAACACAAAATTCCGTGTGTGTGTGTGTGTGTGTGTGTGTGTTGTGTGTGTGTGATGTGTGTGTGTGTGTGATGTGCGTGTGTGTGTGTGTGTGTGTGATGTGTGTGTGTGTGTGTGTGTGTGTGTGTGTGTGTGTATGAGGTGGTACTTGTAGTGTGAGAGGTTTCATGGGGCACACCGTGAGACTTAATGTTGTCCGTGTTATAGTGCTGCTGCTCTAGGTACAGAAAACTTATATAGAAAGCTTATGATATTAACACTAATACCATGAAGGGAGGCTAGAGGCATTGTTAGAAGCTTAAGATATTAGTATAACGTCGACACAAAATAAGGTTGAATATGAATGAAGCATAATGAGAGCCTTATGGGACTATTATGATCGTGGGAAGTGGGTGATACTGCCTAGTTTTGCAGGCCTGGGATAAAGACCCTGGCTGAATGAGACATGTATGATGTTAATTAAGTCTTTTCTGCTTTACGGGTTTCAGTTGGTGGTTGGAGAGAAGAGATGAGAGAAGTGCTCTTCCCTAGTGGTAAAAAGACGTGGCAATTACTGTAACTAGAAAAAGAGAGAAGCTGGATCATCTCATCTGCCTGTGATGCTGACGAAGGAAAATTAGTTACACACGAACGTGGAATTTGTCTCGGAGAACATTATTCAAGTGGACTTCACTGGAAACAGATTATATATGCCATTTATGGCGTCCTAGCTTCACCATTTTCCCCCACTCCCCTTACCTCCTTTGTTCTCACCTTTTTCCATTCTGTACTCAGTCTCTCCTGTTACTTCCTCACACAAGTCTCCTTCCCAAGCTAACTTACTCTCACCACTCACTTCACCCCAACATTCTCTCTTCTTTTCTGAAAACCCCCACAAATCTTCACCTTCGCTTCCACAAGATAATGATCAGACATCCCTCCAGTTGCACCTCTCAGCACATTAACATCCAAAAGTCTCTCTTTCGTGCGTCTATCAATCAACACGTAATCCAATAACGCTCTCTGGCCATCTCTCCTACTTACATACGTATACTTATGTATATCTCGCTTTTTAAGCCAGGTATTCCCAATCACCAGTCCTTTTTCAGCACATAAATCTACAAGCTCTTCACCATTTCCATTTACAACACTGAACACTCCATGTATACCAATTATTCCCTCAACTGCCACATTACTCACCTTTGCATTCAAATCACCCATCGCTATAACCCGGTCTTGTGCATCAAAACCACTAACACACTCATATATAGGAGGTGAGTTTGAATGGAGAAAAACTGGAGGAAGTGAAGTGTTTTAGATATCTGGGAGTGGATCTGGCAGCGGATGGAACCATGGAAGCGGAAGTGGATCATAGGGTGGGGGAGGGGGCGAAAATTCTGGGGGCCTTGAAGAATGTGTGGAAGTCGAGAACATTATCTCGGAAAGCAAAAATGGGTATGTTTGAAGGAATAGTGGTTCCAACAATGTTGTATGGTTGCGAGGCGTGGGCTATGGATAGAGTTGTGCGCAGGAGGATGGATGTGCTGGAAATGAGATGTTTGAGGACAATGTGTGGTGTGAGGTGGTTTGATTCGAGTGAGTAACGTAAGGGTAAGAGAGATGTGTGGAAATAAAAAGAGCGTGGTTGAGAGAGCAGAAGAGGGTGTTTTGAAGTGGTTTGGGCACATGGAGAGGATGAGTGAGGAAAGATTGACCAAGAGGATATATGTGTCGGAGGTGGAGGGAACGAGGAGAAGAGGGAGACCAAATTGGAGGTGGAAAGATGGAGTGAAAAAGATTTTGTGTGATCGGGGCCTGAACATGCAGGAGGGTGAAAGGAGGGCAAGGAATAGAGTGAATTGGAGCGATGTGGTATACCGGGGTTGACGTGCTGTCAGTGGATTGAATCAAGGCATGTGAAGCGTCTGGGGTAAACCATGGAAAGCTGTGTAGGTATGTATATTTGCGTGTGTGGACGTATGTATATACATGTATATGGGGGGGGGTTGGGCCATTTCTTTCGTCTGTTTCCTTGCGCTACCTCGCAAACGCGGGAGACAGCGACAAAGTATAAAAAAAAAAATATATATATATATATATATATATATATATATATATATATATATATATATATATATATATATATATATATATATATATATATATATATATTATCCCTGGGGATAGGGGAGAAAGAATACTTCCCACGTATTCCCTGCGTGTCGTAGAAGGCGACTAAAAGGGGAGGGAGCGGGGGGCTGGAAATCCTCCCCTCTCAATCTTTTTTAATTTTCCAAAAGAAGGAACAGAGAAGGGGGCCAGGTGAGGATATTCCCTCAATGGCCCAGTCCTCTGTTCTTAACGCTACCTCGCTAACGCGGGAGATGGCGAATAGTTTGAAAAGAAAAAAAAAAAAAAAAAAAATATATATATATATATATATATATATATATATATATATATATATATATATATATATATATATATATATATATATATATATATATATATATATATATATATATATATATATCGTGATTTCCAAATCTTCGCATTAATTCGACCTTTCTCTTTTCAGCCTCGAATATTGCTCCGTCTTTCTTCGAGAACAGACGTTCTTTCTAGCTCGACTGGGTTGATTGAACATACGATCCAAATCTACATATTGGCTTATCCTACTAGTGAGTCTAGTCTGAGGAAAAGATGTTGATCTGTATACAAGGAGAGCGACTGTTCTGCTCTCTTTATCTCGTTCACGCTTCTGATTCACTCGCCATTTCCCTCTCCTCTTCTGAGGGTGTTTATAACTTTCACATTTCCCTTGACAAGTATCCCTCTCCGTTTCCCTGTTATTGTCTTTCTTTCTCTTTAGTCCCTTTTATCCTCGTCCTGATTCGCCTTTCCTGACTTCCACCACACGAGCACAAATCATCATCATCCCCCTCACATTCTCAGGTCTTCCCTGATCATTTACCTCATCTGTCTTCCTGCTCCTGCCAGGCAAGAAGATCCTCATACCCTCGTCCACAAGCATCCTTCCCTCCCTCCCACAATCAACCCTCCCTCTCTTCCCACCCACCTTCCCTCCCTCCTTCCACTTTACTCTCCCATCATTCCTTCGGCTGCCCCTCTGCGCCCCATCCATCCTTCTCGTCAAGCTGACACGTCCCTCCATTTGTTGCGGTGGCCGAACCTCCTCTCCATGATAGTGGGTTCCAGGGTAATGTTTTACAGATGATGAGACAAGGAGAGAGAGAGAGAGAGTCTTAACCTGGATACCTATGGCTGACTTATTGAGTGAGTAAATGGCAAAAATCGTATCTGTGTACCAGAACGACTCAAGGCTAAAATATGTCGTGAAGCCAATGAAGTGATTTTGAAGTAATAAAGAGTTAAAAGAAAAAAGGATTAAACGTAAGTGGTCGAGACTCATGATCGGACGTAGGATGAACTTGTCGGTAATAGAAAAATAGGAAGAACTGGTAGTAATAGGAGATATAGGCGGGGTTCATGACATCGGTGAAGAGGGTTAATGGGGAGGTAATAACAAGTAGTGGTGAAGAGAGAAGGAGATTGTGTGAGTATTTTGAAGGTTTGTTGAATGTGTTTGATGATAGAATGACAGATATAGGGTGTTTTGGTCGAGGTGGTGTGCGAAGTAAGAGGGTCAGGGAGAATGGCTTGGTAAACATAGAAGAGGTAGTGAAAGCTTTGCGGAAGATGAAAGCCGGCAAGGCGGCGAGTTTGGATGGGATTGCAGTGGAATTTATTAAGAAAGGGAGAGACTGTGTTGTTGACTGGTTGGTGAGAATATTCAGTGTATGTATGGTTCATGGTGAAGTGCCTGAGGATTGGCGGAATGCACGCATAGCGCCATTGTATAAAGGCAAAGGGGATAAAGGTGAGCATTCAAATTAAAGAGGTATAAGTTTCTTTAGTATCCTGGGAAATTATATGGGAGGGTATTGATTGAGAGGGTCAAGGCATGTACAAAGCATCAGATTGGGGAAGAGCAGTGTGGTTTCAGAAGTGGATGAGGATGTGTGGATCAGGTGTTTGCTTCGAAGAATGTATGTGAGAAATACTTAAAAAAAATAGATGGATTTGTATGTAGCATTTATGGATCTGGAGAAGGCATATGATAGAGTTGGTAAAGATGCTCTGTGGAAAGTATTAAGAATATATGGTGCGGGAGGTAAGTTGCTAGAAGCAGTGAAAAGTTTTTATCGAGGATGTTAGGCATGTGTACGAGTAGGAAGAGAGGAAAGTGATTGGTTCCCAGTGAATATTGGTTTGCGGCAGGAGTGCGTGATGTCTCCATGGCTGTTTAATTTGTTTATGGATGGGGTTGTTAGGGAGGTGAATGCAAGAATTTCGAGAGAGGGGCAAGTATGCAGTCTGTTATGGATGAGAGGGCTTGGGAAGTGAGTCAGTTGTTGTTCGCTTGATAATACAGTGCTGGTGGCTGATTCGGGTGAGAAACTGCAGAAGCTGGTGACTGAGTTTGGTAATGTGTGCGAAAGAAGAAAGCTGAGAGTATATGTGAATAAGTGCAAGGTTAAGTTCAGTAGGGTTGAGCGATAAGTCAGTTAGGAGGTAAGTTTGAATGGAGAAAAACTGGAGGATGTGAAGTGTTTTAGATATCTGGGAGTGGATTTAGCAGCGGATGGAACCATGGAAGCGGAAGTGAGTCACAGAGCGGGGGAGGGGGCGAAGGTTTTGGGAGCGTTGAAAAATGTGTGGAAGGTGAGAACATTATCTCGGAGAGAAAAGATGGGAATGCTTGAAGGAATAGTGGTTCCAACAATGTTATATGGTTGAGAGGCATGGGCTATAGATAGGATTGTGCGGAGGCGGGTGGATGTGTTGGAAATGAGATGTTTGAGGACAAAATGTGGAGTGAAGTGGTTGGATTGAGTAAGTATTGAAGGGATAAGAGAGATGTGTGGTAATAAAAAGAGTGTGGTTGAGAGAGCAAAAGAGAGCGTATTGAAATGGTTTGGTCACATGGAGAGAATTAGTGAGGAGAGATTGATCAAGAGGATATATGTGTCAGAGGTGGGGGAACAAGGAGAAGTGGGAGATTGGAGGTGGAAGGATGGAGTGAAAATTTTGAGCGATCAGGGCCTGAACATGCAGGAGGGTGAAAGGCGTGCAAAGAATAGAGTGAATAGAGTGAACTGGAACGATGTGGTATACCGGGGTCGGCTTGCTGTCAATGGATTGAACCAGGGCATATGAAGCGTCTGGGGTAAACCATGGAAAGTTTTGTGGGGCCTGGATGTGGAAAGGGAACTTTGGTTTTGGTGCATTATACATGACAGAGACTGAGTGTGAACGAATGTGGCCATTGTCGTCTTTTCCTAGCGCTACCTCGAGCGCGTGCGGAGGGAGGGGGGCGTCATAACATGTGTGGCGGGTTGGCGACAGGAATGAGTAAAGGCAGCAAGTATGAATTATGTACATACGTACATATGTATATGTCTGTGTATGTATATACATTTTCCTCTCTTCCTACTCGTACACAAGCCTTACACACACAGACACAGAAATATATATATATATATATATATATATATATATATATATATATATATATATATATATATATATATATATATATATATATATATATATATATATTACGCTGGCGACATAGAAGCATGTGCCCAGTCGTGACCATCACAGATGCAAGGGGTTATGAAGCGTGCGGGGAGAAGAATACCGAAGGAATGAACTTGAACTCCTCAAATGGCAGTAGGTCTGGCTTTTAAAGGTGAGATGGTTGTAGGAGGCGGAAGAGACGAGAGCAGGAAAGCGAACTCAGCAACACCAATCTTCGACGAAAGAAGGAGGGGATAGTAATGGTCCATCATGGCGTGGCTGGTGTCCACACAGAAGCTATGGGAAACAGCAGTTAGCCGTGTCCCGCGGGGTTTAAGACCATGGTGGCTGTAAGTAAGCAAGGGCGTTTCTGTTTGACAAAAGGAGAGTCTTTTGCTCCCAGAGTTATGTGATATGTGATTATTGTAAGTGGAAATGTCTCATAAAGAGATATAGATTATATGAAAAAAAAGTTAATAGCATGACTGCACCTGAAAGCTGTATTTCACGTAGAGCAATACAAAGGAATACAAACAGCTACAGAGCACTGAGTACCTTCGAGGCTGCCTTGCTTGATATTCCACCCAGTTAATCATGTATTGAAAATATTATCATCAAAGTCTATTCAGCTTTAAGTGCATCACTATACACATTCCCTCGCCAGTCGTTTTAATCACTTAACTTCTTAATTAGAATATCATGTTTCTATCCTTCATCATCATTTACCCCATCGTCATTACAGTTAGGTTTGAAGTTGGTTTTTCTGGATATAATGCATCCCTTCATGACATTTTTATGAGCATTTTTGTTGTTCTTGTTGGTGTTGATTACCTGTATTTGCTCTGTCTCTTTCCCAACCTGGTAACTTTCCATAACTTTGTTCAAATAAGGTTTCAAGATCAGTCACTGTCGATGATATTTCATGGTCGTTCTGTTGGTTCTCCATAAGATGGCGACCGTATAGACGAGTTACCACACATTCATGAGTGAAGGGATCCATCCCCACACCTCCTGGCTCACCATGACCGATGGATCTAAAGTCCTTCACGATATCCATCAACACAAACATAAGGAGGAACCATCTGCCGTCTGTGGCTAAACAGGTGCCTCCGGGACTGTACACCTTGAGCCTGTGTTGCTTTGTATTTACTACATCTTGGAGGACGAAGGGTGAGAGAACAGTCATTTCTCCTTGGATGAGCCTCATCCACAACTCCGTCTTGCCTACATCACCTGAGGAACCTCACCTGGCAAGGTTAATTCAGGTTCTTCCAGGTTTCTCTGTCTGGCCGGGAGCCACTTGTTATCTTGTGAGGGGAAGCGACACAGTATCACCAGGTGTGTGGATGTTCAGGCAGGTGTGCACGACAACATTACTTCAGGTTCATCTTATCACAGAACTTCGTGTTGGTGGACGTGGCCGCTTGTGTTAGGCTTTCTCTAGATATCATGGCCTTCTTTGTGACAACTCTTTAGTTTACCTAAAGCAGTTTATGTCCAACTAGTTTCGGCATGTATATTTCACAGGATGCTAGATTCTTTTCCTATACCTAAAAGTGATCGAATGAGACTAAGTTAACATGCTAAAGGTGCTTGTAACAAGTTTGGGATCTATCTATGCTCTCATTATCGTAATGGTGAGGGAAGGTGTAGTAGTCATCTGCAGAAACGAGCAGTCGATGGCCTGTAGGGCCTGAATCTGCTAGTTCAACATGTCTCCTCCCGTCACCAGACCATTGGATGTCTTCACGTATCTGGATGTGTTTATTATAAACGAACATAGATTGCGAAGTAGACTAGCGCTAGATCCATCATTGAATTCGTATGTCATCCTTTAAAATGATATCAAGCATATCATATCATCAGATATATGTTCTCCGTAAGTGAGAATTAAAGTGTTTCTTACACTTCCGCCGTGAAAGGCAGCTACAACAGGCTGGTTTTCATACACAAAATAGAATGTTTCAGAAGAAAGAGGGTAAATGTCATTCCAGGGCTGCTAACTTTCTTCACTAACTTTTCTATTGGTTCTGCTTAAAGTTCTGCCGCTCATCCCACTGCACCACCTGAAGGTACTGTGACATAACCCCTGAACTTGAAAGTATAGTGCCAATACACCAACAAAGCCGTTAAGGTACGGCACCATTACACGGGAATAGACTACGATGGATTACGGTTGTGGTTCTGGCTGTAATGATCTCGATTACAGGGGTTTCTCTCGCGGGCCGCCTCAGCCAAGGACGGACGGAGCACAAAGCGTTCTCCCTCGCGGAATTTGTGGTCAACATTCCACAACCACGAGTGGAACTTGAGCGATGTCTCTCACTGACTCCTCGAAGGGCTTACCTTAAAGACCACATCCTTCTTTGGTCAACTGAATCTGGAACTTAAATGATAACCTCTTGCCTCCCTTAGATAAAGGAGGAAACTTGAGGATATTATTCAGCTTACTCTTTTTCGACATAGGACTGAAGGTGTTGTTACACCCAGTCTCGCTAAGGCAGCCTAGCTGGTAGTTGGGTTATTCCGGGAAAAGAAACCATTGTCTCACTTTTATCGTGTTTGTAATAGGTACCTTCTTTTATATCAGTAAACAACCGGCGAGATGATTTGCTTAGAGTGCAAGTTTGATAGGTCTCACCTGATGGTTTGGGTGAACCAAAAGGAACTTATAGATTTAGTACTTACGTAGACATAAATACTAGCATAGCTTTATGCTTTCTATTAGTGAATTTTATGAATATAGCTGATCGTCAATGGATATGCTTCCTAATTATAGCCAAGATGCGTATTAAAGATCATTCTTGCACGTAGAAATGATGTGGACTTTATAGAAGTAAGACTATATACTCTAGGCCATCTGGCCTCATACTGCGTCAATAAGTGATTAAGGGGAAGTGTTGCCCGGCCTGGGGTCATACATCTCGCATCATGGTGTTATATGATGTACGCTGAACATGTATCAACACTGAGTCAACAGCTCCCGAGCGAGTGGAAGCTAAGTTGTTTCAGCGAGCGCATCCTTACCTCTGTATCACGCGACGTTACAGACATCACCTCTAACGAGGAGCGCTCCCACCTTCCTCACAGTCCTTCCTGATGAGAGCTCAGTCGACGTCGGTGACTGTAAACATTACCGAGAACCATAAGCCAAGACGATACTTGTGTTCTTACAAGAAAGGAGAAACTTTCATCGTACTTTTTACGTTGGAGGCTCCAGTCAAGGACAAAATTCCACATCAAGGTCTGACCTTAATTGAAATGTAAAGTTGTTCATGAAAGGAGAGAAGGAGAGACGAGGGAAAAGTATTTACGGATTTTGGGGACGTGAAGAACCTGTCTTTTTTTAAAAAGTGCCAGGTCATAGTTATCGGAAATACATGTGAGGTTAAAGCTTAGCAAACCATCGAGGTGTAGAGGAACAGTTATAAAAACGTTCAACCCTTGAGTTGCCAACGGTCTGACAGTAAGTATGTGAAGCGGGAGCTTGCCGTTGTTACGTGGTCTAATCAATGGTGGTGGGGGGGGGCACACAAGCAGCCAGCTCTCGGGAGCAAAATCTATGGTAATATCTATAGAAGAGGGAGAGTGAACCAACATTGCGGCGTGGGTAAGAGGGTCAAGTTTAGAGTTAGCCTGGGAGAGTTGATATGTCGGACCGCTTTCGACTCAACTCTCTCCAGTAAGGATGCAGAAATAGAACCATTCCAGATGGGTAAGCAGTACCCAACACAAGGACGAATCCGTCCTTGTCCGTCCTTGTATAAGCGGAGTAAACTATTCAGAAAAAAAATGTCGACATCTAAACAGGACTTCTAGTTTCGTAAAGGCAGACTTAGCTATTTTCGTAATGTTGGGTTTACAAGATAGTGTGGATGTTACCGTAATACCAAGTATGTTCATTGAGTCATGTAATGGAATCAAAGATCCATCAAAAGAGAGGGTAAAACTGCGAGGAATTTTCATGGAGAGATGGGCAGAAACTGGATATTTGAGGCATTAACCTTAACTAGATTTCGTCTTCAGCCATAAAGATAATAGGATAAAGAAACTGGATTCTAGGCAGTGAGGAATTGGATTTAGGAGAGTGAATTCTTCATTAATACGTATACAGCGATGAGCACATCACATGCGGTTATGTGAAGGAATATTGTTCATGTGTTCACGAGTGGAGACGGTAATTACTCACACATTATGCTTCCATAAAATTAAGCAGTTTCTATTATTTGATCTAATTATCGAGCACATCTGTTGTTATGTGTGTTACGAGGGTAAAGAATATTCATTTCTTCAGAACGACGTAAGATTTCTACAGTGTTGGCAGAGGAAGACAGTGTAATAACAGTATAGCGTTGACTGCTTGAGCGAGGACAGAGCGAAGCAGAGTAGTGACAGAGTAGCGCCCACTGCCTGAGCAATGACAGAGCAAGACAGAATGATGACAGTATATCACCGACTGCCTGAGCGGAGTAGTGACAGCATAACGCCGACTGTCCAAATGATGACAGAGCAAGACAGAGTAATGACGGTATAGCGTTGGCTCTCCGAGCGATGACGGAACAAGACAGTGATGGAAGTATATGGCTGACTGCCCCAGCGATGACGGAGCAAGACAGGGTAATAATGGTACAGCGTTGCTTCCCAGTGTGGGACCATCACAGTGCGTCAGCCCGCCTGTGTTGCTTGATACTCGCTGACATGATCATATTTCGCATATTTCCACAATCATGCTTCCACGTTTTTCCCATTTTTCTTTCTACTCCCTCTGTTCCCCACCCGACCTCCGATATTCATGAATATTCAAGGTATTACAGAGGTTTATCTTCACCCCGTCACCGCTCCGCCACTTTGCAAGTAGTCGATAAGGCCCGGTGGCGGGCGAGTCCACAAATATGGGGAAGCGTGTAAGCCCTGCTATCTCTCAGCTCTTCCCCAGCGCCTCCCTCACCTTGGCCAACACTCTCCCTCCAACACCGCTTTTCCACCACACCCTTACAATGTTCACCACCACTCCTCCACTAATCCAACCTGCATACCATCAATTCTTCAACACCACTTCCACAGGAAAAAACAATAGTATTTTTCCCCCAGTACTGCAGAGCTATATGATGAATCATTGAGTGATAGAAAAAGAAAATGTAGAAAAAATCCTCTTGTTTCCATCTACGTCGGAGAACTAAAACTCACCCAGGATACTTGACTCGTGGTCCGAGCCAACCACTCGTTAAACCACGTTTGTTTAAACGCTTCAGCTTAATTATACAGAGGAATTATCTTTGCCCCGATGATTCTCCACGTAATAGCATTACCTACTCCATGTTCAAAAGTGCTGGTCAAATCCTCATTTGAAGATCCATTATTTTTTTTCTTTCAAATGCCCATACGCTCAGTATCTTTTGTAATTTAATCAATAATGCTTTTTTCATTGCTTCTTCTCTATAGAGGCATCTTTACAGAATCGAGAAGTATTATACAAGTTTAGTACATATAAGCGTTTTAGATTTTCACCATAATTCTCTCAGAGTCCGTTGGAGGAACTCCTTCTTTGTAGCTAGGTGCGCTTTGGGTCTTCTCTGTGTACTTTTATAAACCCAGATTCTATGCGGAAGCTGTTAGGAAAACCATTGCACTCCGCTCTAGGGATCGGGAAGACTCCTAAAGCCCTTTTGTTATACTCTTCTGTTCGCACCATCATATTCAGGAAATCACAATAGATGCAAAGGAGTACAAACAAGTTGAAACAGCAACGGATCATTGGGTCCTTCCTAGGCTGGTTGTGTTAGTGGAAAACATCAGATACCCACAGAAGAGCATGGGGAAAAGTTAGTCTCGGTCTCCAGTTATCTCACCTCTCCATGTACTCTCTACACTCGCCAACCCCGCTCACCACCATCTCTCCACCGATACTCCAGCACTAGATCTCCGCAAACGAACCTTCCACCACCCCACTACCAACACCGCTCCTCACTCGCTGTTTCCCGCGTCACCATCACTACGACAGTATTGACGAATTACGACACCCAGGGTAGGAGTCGATGCGTCCAGGTCTTGGTGGCAAGTTAGTATATGTGGCCGCGAGGGAGAGACCAGAGGATCCTTGCCACACTACTGGAGGCTCCCTGAGTTTCCGAAGACTGGAAGAGCCACAATGTCTCCCATAGAAGACTTCAAGAATCTTCCTAGCAGCCAGAGTCGAGTGCAGTAATCTTCTTAACACAGAGCAAATCCATAATACGCCAGCAAAGTACAGGTTCTTCCATAGGACTCAAAATGAGTGCTACAATAGTAGTAGTAGTAGTCATAGTAGTGGTAGTAGTAGTAGTAGTAGCAGTAGTAGCAGTAGTAGTAGTAGTAGTAGTAGTAGTAGTAGTAGTAGTAGTAGTAGTAGTAGTAGTAGTAGCAGTAGTAGTGGTATATTTGGATTGTATATAGTACTTATATGTAGTACTTCTGAAGAAAACTAGAAATGGATGAAGCACTGTTAATCATATCAATTAAAACGCTGAACGGATGGGCCTGAGAGAGAGAGAGAGAGAGAGAGAGAGAGAGAGAGAGAGAGAGAGAGAGAGAGAGAGAGAGAGAGAGAGAGAGACAGAGAGAGAGAGAGAGAGAGAGAGAGAGAGAGAGAGAGAGAGAGAGAGAGAGAGAGAGAGAGAGAGAGAGAGAGAGAGAGAGAGAGAGAGAGACAGAGGGGGAATGCCATTCAAATAACTATTTGGCTACAAAAAATTGGCCTTAAACCAGGTTAATCCTGCTACACGGAGAACCATCGGGGCAAAGATAAATCCCATGATCAATTAACCAGCTGCGCTTAAACAAATCGTGGTTTGATGAATGGTCGGCTCAGACACAGGTCAGGTATCTTGTTTGGATTTTAGTTCTCCAGTATAGATGGAAACAAAGAGGACGGATTTCGTATTCTTGCTATTCAAAAGACTGAATATATCCCTCTAATGTAATAGATAAGGAAGCTCATTTTTTTTTTCTTCCCTATTATACTTTTTTTCATGTGGTAACTTAATCTGATCAAATGGGTTCGATCCTCTTGTTGCAACGAAGGTAATCTTCCTCTCTATTGTGACGTGAAGGAAAGATTGATTACGTGAAGTCCTCGACAAACTACCTTGTATGAGACTTACTGCAATACAACCTTACGAAAATTTATACACAATGAGCGAAAGTCCTACAGCACCATGGGGGTCTCCACAGGGTTATTTTTAAGGAGGCTTCCTCAGTAATATTACTTCTACGTGAACACAAATATCTAGCCATGTGAGAGTAGTTGTTACCATTTCTACGCCGCTGTTCATGGATACAGCTGAAGAACTGCGATGGCATAATCTAAGGAGGTAAAGTTCTTTCTTCATCTCTTCATTCCAATCTTTAGTTATCATCCTTTCTTACATCCCTACAACCACACGCCCGACTTTCCCCTTAATACACAAACTAAAATCACACACACACACACACACACACACACACACACACACACACACACACACACACACACACATACACACAAGGCTAGGCACCTGGATGCACCCTTGCCGGGGTCTTTCATGATCATAATGTCACTTTCAATACACACTAGTCTACAGTTGTTTGTTTGACGGTTAACCGTGATTGGTTGGGTCAGTGTTCAGGACAAGTTAGGTTAAAGTGAAACATCTGTGTCACGTCGCCTGTCAACAGTCATTGTGGTCAAGCCACACATGAACTCCACACATGAGAGAATTATAATTACATCATTATTTTTCCCTCTCATTATCTCTTACATAATACTGGCTTAAACTCATACTGCTCATGGCTACGGTATATTTCCTGTGAACAGAAACTAAACAGATTCCAAACAATGCCTAGGACGCAACAGTCACTTTTGTGTTGGGTAAAATGTGCAGTGGAGGATTACATAGTCGCGACATTTGCCAAATATCTCGTGTTCTATGACTGCTGAATCCGTGTACAGGTATCATCTGTAGCTGGATTGCCTGGTTCGATATAAATCATATATTACAATGTAGAATAATACGTTTGGTTAACACAAGTCACTCGGTGATATTTTCCTGACATTCAACTGCATGCCTCCCAGACACAAGGGGTTTGTGTCATGCCTAAAAAATAAGCAAATAAATATTCAAAGACAATAAGGTAGAAAACAGAGACAATAAGAAAATATAGATGGATAAAATGTAAGGCAGGGAAAATTATCTATAATTCTAATTCGCCCTCCAGACATTCAACCATGCCATTGATGAATCACTTTACTCTTAGTCAAGAAATCCACAATGTCTCACTATACAAGAATACTATAGCCATATCCGTCATCTGCAGCTAGGTGCTCAGTCGTCTCTGGAGTACGTGAGTTTCACCAGCTCTGGCTGCAGTAGACAGCGGGGGAAGAAATAAATCTCTTGTCATCTATGTCCCCTAAAGAAGGTTTTTAGAAATGGTTATTTCACATATTTATGATGGAATCATGTGGGGTATGTTTATAGACTTGTGGGGTATTATAAAGACATGTGGAGTATGTATAAAGATGTCTTTATACCACATTTCATAGGCATTGACAAATGTTCAAAAAAGAATAACAAAAAGAAAGAAAGTGTGATTCTATTTTGTGCTGGGTATGATCCCTAATGAATAGCCAAAATTTGACATACTACCATCTAGAATATGAGCCATGTTGGAAGACATCTTTCCATAAAGTTTCAGGAGAATTAACTGAAATATAGCCAAATGATGGTCAAATCTTTTTAAAGCCTGTAACATAAAGATAATGTTTCATATCACAATTTCATCATGTGCATTGTATAAGTGTTTTGTCTCAGTCAATTGAGACTGTAAAAACTAGGTTCCCTAAAAGTACCATTTCGGCATTAATTGACTTCTGACCCAAGAAAATCCTTTGAATGACCTTAAGAAAAAGTGAAAGAGGATTCTGGACGTATTGAAGGTACATTCCTACCAAATTTCAACTTAACCAACCACTATATGAAGGAATTACTCAAAACCATAACTGTTAAGAAGAAAAAGAAAAAAAAAACGGTAGATAAACTAGAACAAAAGCAGAGTTTCTCTTCGTATTTGTAATGCAATCAAGTTATTAAGGAAACAGAAGTGATGTACTTCCACTTACGTATAGTTTCACCTTCATAAAACTTGGACAAGTACAGTCATCAGTTATACTGAACATAACCAACATTCTCACGATAGTTTAGTCGCGATAGACAAAAATGTGGAGTCACTTCATGGTATGCCATCTAAAGTTGCGCGTGTGTGTGTGTGTCCTTCATGGCTCCTCAGATGTGTCAGAAGCACACAGGAATCATCGTCAGAGGTAGCGTCTGGGACAGCGACGCCGCTATTTAAAGCGCAGAAATTTTTTTTTTTTTTTTTTTTTTTTTTATACTTTGTCGCTGTCTCCCGCGTTTGCGAGGTAGCGCAAGGAAACAGACGAAAGAAATGGCCCAACCCCCCCCCCCCATACACATGTACATACACACGTCCACACACGCAAATATACATACCTACACAGCTTTCCATGGTTTACCCCAGACGCTTCACATGCCTTGATTCACTCCACTGACAGCACGTCAACCCCTGTATACCACATCGCTCCAATTCACTCTATTCCTTGCCCTCCTTTCACCCTCCTGCATGTTCAGGCCCCGATCACACAAAATCTTTTTCACTCCATCTTTCCACCTCCAATTTGGTCTCCCTCTTCTCCTCGTTCCCTCTACCTCCGACACATATATCCTCTTGGTCAATCTTTCCTCACTCATTCTCTCCATGTGCCCAAACCATTTCAAAACACCCTCTTCTGCTCTCTCAACCACGCTCTTTTTATTTCCACACATCTCTCTTACCCTTACGTTACTTACTCGATCAAACCACCTCACACCACACATTGTCCTCAAACATCTCATTTCCAGCACATCCATCCTCCTGCGCACAACTCTATCCATAGCCCACGCCTCGCAACCATACAACATTGTTGGAACCACTATTCCTTCAAACATACCCATTTTTGCTTTCCGAGATAATGTTCTCGACTTCCACACATTTTTCAAGGCTCCCAAAATTTTCGCCCCCTCCCCCACCCTATGATCCACTTCCGCTTCCATGGTTCCATCCGCTGACAGATCCACTCCCAGATATCTAAAACACTTTACTTCCTCCAGTTTTTCTCCATTCAAACTCACCTCCCAATTGACTTGACCCTCAACCCTACTGTACCTAATAACCTTGCTCTTATTCACATTTACTCTTAACTTTCTTCTTCCACACACTTTACCAAACTCAGTCACTAGCTTCTGCAGTTTCTCACATGAATCAGCCACCAGCGCTGTATCATCAGCGAACAACAACTGACTCACTTCCCAAGCTCTCTCATCCCCAACAGACTTCATACTTGCCCCTCTTTCCAGGACTCTTGCATTTACCTCCCTAACAACCCCATCCATAAACAAATTAAACAACCATGGAGACATCACACACCCCTGCCGCAAACCTACATTCACTGAGAACCAATCACTTTCCTCTCTTCCTACACGTACACATGCCTTACATCCTCGATAAAATAATATATCATTAAAGATAAGGGTGATTGATTGATTGATTGCCTTTACTCAGGAACCGTAGTACATTTATGATGTGTATGCACATGTGCAATACACCACAATAAGGGACACAGTAGCTTCCAATAGGATAACCTATTAAAGTTTTACAAATTTATTCCCTTTAGGGTCCTTGTACTGTAGCAAGATGGAGCAGTCAACAAAGGAGCCACCGTACCCTATGCAAGACACATATGCATATTGTATATCCCTCTCTTTAAAACAGTTAAAAAGTTTGAAAATACCATGCATAATATTACTTACATGTCTAGAAATATACATATTCATTCAGTTCAGAGAGTCTTTTTTCGTCAGTAAGATGTTTCCTAACTGCTGATCTAAACAGGTTTTTTGAATTTATACATTGTGTATTATTTGGTATTAAATTCCATTCTTTAATAGCAGTATGATGGAAAGTATGAGCTGCAGTTCCCTTAGCTCTTGTTATGCAAAAGTTAAACCCACTATGTCTAGTACTGATTGATTGGCTATTTACTACCTTATGAACATTTTCTGTAAGATATATGGGCCCCTCTGTTGTTGTATATGTTTAAAACATGATTCACTTCTATTTGCTTAACCCTATTCTCTACACTTAACATGCTTACTTTCTGCCTCTCTGATTGGTCAGTGTGAGCTATGGGGCCTACTCCTAAAATACATCAAACATTTTTTTTCTTTGACAAATATGTAGCTGTTTTTTGGATTTACTGCTTACTCCAGAATACTAAGAAGAACATGCATAATCAAAATGAAGTTGAATTAAAGTAGAACAATAAGATTTTCTTAATTCTCTGATCAAAAATCATTTGCTTGTCTGTATAAAAATCTTAATCTTGCATTTATTTTTCTTGATTATGGACTGACAGTTTAACTCCTCTGAGGCACAATGGTCCAAATAAACTCCTAGGTACTTCACTGACTTTACTGCTATTATTACCTGACCATGACATGTTATTGCAAAATTATTCACCTTCTCCAGTTTTCTTTTAGATCCTACTATCATAACTTCTGTTTTTCCTAGATGAAGAGACAGTTTTTTATCAATCATCCAATTATTACATGATTCAAGTTCTCCTCCTAATCTATTTGAGATGATATTAGCATCATCAGCAAAAAGGTGAAGTTGGCATGAGACACTAATTTTCACATCATTTCCACAGCACAGAAATAATAATGGTCCTAGAATACTTCCCTGTGGAACTCCACAAGTTATAATACAAGGCTTGGAATAATATTCATCAACTACCTGGTTCCTTCCAGTCAGATATGAGTAGAACTATTCCACAGACTTTATCCCCATTGCTTTTCATTTTTCACACAAAATGTGATGATCAACCGTGTCACATGCTTTTTGTATGTCCAAACGTACAACTCCTGTATAATTTCCTTTTTGATATATTAGCTTTAAGTAAGTCTAAAAGGCAGACCAAACATATATCTGTGAAGTGCTTTTCCTTAAATCCTGACTGAAAATTGTATAAAATATTGTATGACACTAGGTAATTGCTCATTCATCCTAAACAACACTTTCCAGTACTTTTGAAATTACATTTAGTATACTGACTGGTCTGTAATTTCCTACTTCTTGCCAATTATTCTTTTTTGTACAAAGGTTTGACTTCCTTTAACTCAGCCGGTACTTCACTTGTACTTATGGATAGATTTACAATATGTTTAATTGGTCCTTTTAGCACTGGTGCCCCGTCCTTAATGAGCCTCGCTGGTAAAAAATCTACCCCTGAACTTTTATTAGTTCCTAGACCTTTTATTACACTAAGAATATACCCTGCCGTTACCTCTGTAGGCCTAAAATTGTTTTCTGTAATTCTCTTTGATCTATGATAGCTTCTATGCTTTGTGGGAGCGAATGTGTGTGTGTGTGTGTGTGTGTGTGTGTGTGTGTGTGTGTGTGTGTGTGTGTGTGTGTGTGTGTGTTTATGTATGTGTATGTGTGTGTGTGTGTGTGATTTCTGTTTGCGATCACTATTTTGTCTGTTAAGAAGAGAGGGTTTTACACTCGTGGTTCCCCGTCTCTGAATTTTGTATATATGTATCATGCTTTTACTCCTATGTATCATTATAGACACACACACACACACACACACACACACACACACACACACAAACACACACACACAGAGCCAAAGTCAGGTACCCATTTATCGACAAGTCCGGAAAGGAGGATGAACACCTGGGTCTAGTAGCGTAGATCGACTTCGAAGCCCAGGATACGAATCCATGTAGGTCAGATTTCGGGCTGGCCCGCGCTGACTCGTTGTCAGTAAAACAAACTATTGTATCACAGTGTGTGTGTGTGTGTGTGTGTGTGTTTGTGTATGTGGTGTGTGTGTGTGTGTGTGTGTGTGTGTGTGTGTGTGTGTGTGTGTGTGTGTGTGTGTGTGTGTGTGTGTGTGTGTGTGTGTGTGTGTGTGTGTGTGTGTGTGTGTAACAAATATGACAAAAGGCATTTTCCAAGACCTACAACAAGATATTTGAACCACCACAGATAATTATACACAACAATACCAATTCCACACAAACTGATGGATGAAATCATCTTGTGTTGAGGTAAACAAGGCGACCAGTAGTGGTAGTATGGGTGGAGGAGGAGCTGCCATCATTACCGCTGACACAATCTACTGGTTATTACCACCACAGATCACACAGCCTGTGTGGGGTGAGCCAGCTCGGTCAGCGGTGATGGTCGCCACCACCGTACCTTCTGCCGTGTATATCCCACAGGTCGGCCAGCCACACGAACACAGCCACTTCACAGTACCCGGGACACAGTACCGTGTACTCTAGATCTCACTACTCACACGGGACACAGTACCGTGTACTCTGGATCTCACTGCTCACACGGGACACAGTACCGTGTACTCTGGATCTCACTGCTCACACGGGACACAGTACCGTGTACTCTAGATCTCACTGCTCACACGGGACACAGTACCGTGTACTCTAGATCTCACTACTCACACGGGACACAGTACCGTGTACTCTGGATCTCACTGCTCACACGGGACACAGTAATGTGTACTCTGGATCTCACTGCTCACACGGGACACAGTACCATGCACTCTGGATCTCACTACTCACACGGGACACAATACCGTGTACTCTCGATCTCACTACTCACACGGGACACAGTACCGTGTACTCTGGATCTCACTGCTCACACGGGACACAGTAATGTGTACTCTGGATCTCTCTGCTCACACGGGACACAGTACCGTGTACTCTAGATCTCACTGCTCACACGGGACACAGTACCGTGTACTCTAGATCTCACTACTCACACGGGACACAGTACCGTGTACTCTGGATCTCACTGCTCACACGGGACACAGTAATGTGTACTCTGGATCTCACTGCTCACACGGGACACAGTACCATGCACTCTGGATCTCACTACTCACACGGGACACAATACCGTGTACTCTCGATCTCACTACTCACACGGGGATCGTCCCGTAAGCCGGCCATAACGAGGGGTTCACTCTAGTGTTAAACAAACAACAGTTGCCATCAACATATTACCCGCAAGGAGTAACGGCTCGAGCGAGGATTAGCCTCGACGTGGTTGTATCATCGTCAGCGAACATCATCGCTCTAGGGCCCTCTCGCTCCAGAGAAGCCTGCCTTACCCTGCTCTTATGTGTAGGGCAGCTTCGAAGCAGCAAGAACCCTATAAAGAGGGTCTTGGTACCCTAACTATCGTAAGCTCTACAGGCACACGAAGTAAATCTTTGGTCTTCAAGTACTGAGGATTCGAAGTTTCTTTCATCTTTTGTTCTTCGCGTTTGCGACTGGATGTTAAGTACCCTCAATCGGAGGTTTCTCTTTGGCTTTCGTTTTACGTTTTAGGAACTGATTACTCCCTGAACAATCGATGAACTTTTACATACACTTAGATATAGAACAGATTTACATTCTTTTTTCACCAGCGTGAAAGGAACCAAGTGTGTGGAGTGATCTAGTATGACGCTACTTTATGAGATGGGCGGGTCGTTGGACTGTACATTGGTGCGCGGAAACCCTACAGGGAACACAGTTACAGTGGTTAGAGGCGTAGAGGCAGTGAACAGGTCCCTTACAAACACAAGGGTGATATACTGAGAGACGTTACAGTACAGGGGTAACCCAGAGGCTCGCTGGCTACGAGTGGGATGGACTGGGCAGACCTTCCCAGTCACAGCAACATTAGCCTAGAGAATTTTTCATGATAGCGGAGGAGGAGGAGGAAAAGGAACGAAGAATTTGTGAGAGAATTTAATTTTTCACAGGTGGGGACAGCGGGGTGTTGAGAGAGAGAGAGAGAGAGAGAGAGAGAGAGAGAGAGAGAGAGAGAGAGAGAGAGAGAGAGAGAGAGAGAGAGAGAGAGATTTCGTTTCCTGTTCGTGTGGGATCGTAGCACCAATATCATGGATGCAATGAGTCGTGTTGGGACAGGAGGAAGGTTCAAGGTTGACCATTACATAGGTAAATCACTGCGTCATTATCCATTTATTGGAGGTCTGTATTCAAGAAGTACTTCGTTACGGTTACATATTGAGACGATAATATCTCCTGACCCATTGTTAAGACCTCGCCGGTGATCATACGGTTGAATTACGTGCCTGAAATTAAAAAATACCACAGTGATCATAGTGGTCAACTTTGGACTGAGGAACAGGGACGGGCATAAGAGAACAATGATGTATGTGAAATTTCAGTTTCGTTCCTTATATATATCCCCTGTTTTATCATTATTGTTTCTATATGTTTTTAAAAGATGATTATGATAGGCAAGAACATACATACAGTGAGTCTGGTGAACGTGTCATTGCTGTATTAGATCATTTTTTTGTAAGGATTTCTCCCACCTTCTGATCCCGTTTTCTGTTTTCCTTTTTTTTTCCCCTGAAAATCCCTCACACCGGGTAACTAAATTAATGGCTTATTCTGTTCATAAGCTTTACTCCCTTTTTTTTGGTAGACCTTTTAATTCCTCTTGTGTAGGGTTCTCTACATCTAATTCTATCTCTATTGGCCGATTATAAAAATATGCATTTAGATAGTCATCTGATCATGTGTTTGAAGTATCTTCATAAGAGATATCTTATCTTTCGTTTATATTCTTGGAAGACTACCCTCTTTAAAGGTATCTTAACCTATGTGGAGGATTGGAATTAATTCTTTCACTTAGTGATTCTTACTCTCGACCTTATGTGATTTTGTGATGGACAATGTCCTAAGACCAGACATTCTAAAACAGAACTAGTTAAAAACATCTTTTGTCCAGACGTTTTGGGGAGCTATGTCTGAACGAAAGTGTGGATCACCTCCAGCGTAGCTCAATAGCTGCGGTATTAACTTAGCGGCCCGCGGGCCGCATGTGGCCCGCACTTCTCTCTCTCTCTCTCTCTCTCTCTCTCTCTCCTGTAGCCCGAGGAAAAAGAAGATAAGAATATGACAAGTAACTGAATAAGAGATATTGTATATAATAACCCTTAAACAGAGGAACAAAATATGCTCTGATTACCTACCTGTGGCATATAACGTGTCGTGATGTAATTCTTTGATGTACTAAGATACCTCATAGTACACAAATGATGCTTCATGTGTTGATGATCACAAATCCTCTGCGGCCCTAACGAAATCTTCTGCTGCCCCAGGTTGGCCCTCACTATTCTTCTAGTGAACACCACTTCTCAACAGACCCAGAAAAGACAACGCATTTGCCTTAAAGCATGTAGACAGGCTCGTTAAGCGCTTGTTAAGAAACTTATAATTCTGTTAGTCACCAAGTAGGGAATTCACAGAACGTAATTACTGTTTCAAGAGCATATATTGACAGGATTAATAAAGGGTCGAGAACCTGTACAAAGGATTATGTCTAAGATCACAATCGAAAGGGATCAATTAGCGGATTACTTGCCCATTTTTATCGAGGAATAATTTTGTGAGGAGCTGAGACCGAATTTCCTACAGGAATTAATAATTTTCAATCACATCGAGTAAAAAGCGAAAATTTCTCCCCTTTTGTTCCTTGGAATCACTTGAAATTTAATGGACTCCATTGAGATTCTCTGGAAATTTCCTTTGGAACACATATCCACAATTTGGATTGAATAAGTTTAGGTCAGACTTCTTAACAATTCAAACCTTTAAATACATCCCTTTAGATATTCAGAATGAGATTCCTACTAATAGCCAGCATGAATTTGAAATGGCAGTCATGACATGCATTAACTTGTGATGGGAAAGTAAAGAACTGATGAATAAAATCAGGAGTGAAAATAATGTGATGCCTAAGTTTGAAATGAGGATTGCATGTGATTTAGAAATGAGTTTTGATCGAGAGAACGAGAAAGCATTTAAATGAACGTATACCACAACTACCATCAGAAGCATCCGACCACACACCATTGGCAAAGACAACTGAAGAAGATTTATATCTGTACACTTAAGCAATGCGGAAAATGAGAGAGGAAATAGAAAGATAGTATTTCAATATCCCATTGATTCCATAACTGAACAAGGTACAGGAGGAGGGCTATAAATGTCTCATCTTATTCCCAAGTATTAAACATTCATTACCTACCTAGGCTGGTGGATTTAAGGTCGATCCACAACTAAAGGTCATACCTCGAGCATATTAAGTACAAGAACCATCATACGGACTCCGGTCTTCACACAGAGAGTCTGCTCTTCTTAAAGCTGTGAACGTGTCTGATGTTGATGGTGACAGATGCTGCATGTATTTCCATATGAAGAGAACTTAGTAGAGCCAGTGTAGCAGCGCCAGTGTTGGTTGGTTGGCCGGTGGGTGTCAGACCTGTCAACTGCCACGCTTGTAAAGGCCGTCAACGTCACGCTGATATATCCACCAACCACAAGACTCGCTAACGTCATCTTTACATGTTAAGGGTAATTCTGTCATCACATACACTCTCACTATGTATATCAACCCATGAGCAGGGACGTATGTCAACTCACGCCGTTATGCAAAATGATGCTGTTAGAAGTCAATATTGCCACCTGTATCTTATCATAACGAAACACAATAGGAATTATAATTCTTTATGCAATACGAATCTGAAGAAATACTCTTGTAGAACATGAAACTCAGTAATGTAGAATAACTGAGTACCCAAAAAATAGTAGATTTATCTTCATGCAAACTCGCGAAAATTGTTGTTCTGTGCCAATAAGCAAAACGACATACAATATATATATATATATATATATATATATATATATATATATATATATATATATATATATATATATATATATATATATGAAGATGAAACCGCACTTCAGTAGGAGTTCACACAATTCTATTCAACATGTAATTTTTCTATACATATGGCACGACGTGTTTCGTGGAGAGACAATCTACCTCATCAGGTGCCAGTACTTAACAAAGTTATTTAGATCTCACCATCACAATTGGTTCCTGCCGTCCAACACCAATCACTCTAGGCCAAGCACTGTTAGCTATGTCTGGTCGAAACCCTCTTAGAGTCATTCAGGAGGGTCAGGTGGCGGAGGCTAACTGGGTAGTTGGGTGTGTCATGAACAACATTTTTTTGTTTTCGTGTTTTGTCACTTCTCTCAAAATGATTTGGATAAGGCTAGGATGGGCTTCAGATTTACCTGGAGACAAATTAAAGTCCTTAGTATTAGCAATTAAGACAGACTCAATGACGTTACGTGTGACATAATCAGCAGAGGGGTATGGAATAACGGGATCTTTAAGATCTATGAGGTAATCATTTTCATGACAATGTTTAGCGATCGCATTTTTGTGGTCATCCCTCCGTACCTGAATGTCGTGGCCAACAACACCTCTCCGTTACAGTCTTACTCGTCTGGTCAACATAGATATAGTCACATGCCTTGCATTTAACGGCGTAAATACTCCCAATTGTTGCATGATTTAGCTTATCGTTTATCAAGGTCTTGCTGATGGTGTTATTGTACTGGAAAGCAACAAGAACTGGCTTTTTTAGAACATGTCTTAAATTTGCTAAGTTGGGAGAATACGGCAACGCTAAACTTTTAGACTTATCCTAAGTTGTCGTATCTTTGTTGCGAGAGGCAGTAAATGTCTTTCTAGCTTTCCAGTAAGCTTCATGTAACAGAAATAGCCAGAACGATGGCCTCATTTGCTCACATCTACTCTGTAGCTGTCATGTATATGGCCCGAAAACAGACCCCACCATCAAAAGCCATGTCCCAAAGACAACTGTCCACTTCGTAACTAACCCCTCGTCAGCATAAGAATTCATGGCTGCTAAGGTGATATTTTTCTTGTGAAATATATATCAGCGTTGAGCAGGAAGGCTTTACCGGCAATGTATGAACAATGAAGAAAAAAAGATGACAGGGATGAAGGGTTATACCACTGAATAATGCCATTCTGCCGTTCTCCGCTCTCGGCACGTGCTAGCAGACGAGAGCCCGGAAGGACGAAATCTGCTGGTTCGTAATCAGAGATATGAATGTAGAATAAAAAAAAAAGAAAAGATGTAGAGATGATTATGATGATATTAAGGAATGACAAAGCCAGTTACAAATAGCAAAAACTAACCTTAAGAAAATACAGTTGGTTCATATTTGAGATGATGACTTCCTGTAAACGTATAAAATGCAATCGAATGTATAACACTCAAGACAGAAAAGAGTAAGAAAATACATAAGAAATACAAGATATGCTACGTCAACATGCTTTATCAAATGTTTGAGAGTTGATTGGAGTTTAGTAAGTACAAAATAAAGCAGAATTTAGACGTTTCCGCCATCTATCGCCTACCAGAATAAATTGATACATACAAGGCGGAATAAGACTGTAAATTGTTCAGGAAGATAAACTGGTAGTCCGTGTAGAACCATGTACAGGAAATCAATCCATTAGAGTAACTTGGTCAGTGTAAAGAGGTGTGTAGGGTCTGTTACGAGAATTATTGTGGCACACTCGATGTGATCACGGCTGGTGATCAGTTCCCATTTCAGATTCGTTGTAATTGATCCCTGGAATACAAACTATTAATCTTCTGACTAACCGTCATTCGAATGACCAAAGCTCTGGGCTGGAACACAGAGAACTATTCAAATTCCCATTTTCTGTTGGGGGTTTACATTTAACCTTATTTGATCTTATGAAACCAAGTATTTTTAGTCTGTTCAAGTTGTTTCTTTCTTTCGAGAAGTCATTATATATTCTAATCCATTTTCTAATTGATATTAAGTCTTTATAATCAGAATTGTCCTTCGTCCTCTTCGTTTGATGCTTTAATCAAATGACATTGATATTTCAAACAGAAGAAGAAAAAATAAAGGTTTCGCACAGGTTGAACTGAGAAAGGTACGTGTTCAGTAGCAATACTAATTTGAGGACTACGATGAACATGAAAATTTCAGTCGCTTCATTAGTGCAATCTCCAGATAGGGAGGGGAAAAATGAGTTTAGACCTGGACGCATTCTAATGAGGGGATCGACCTATTGATGCTTCAAAGCGTTTGTTTCAATATTCCAAGGAGAGAAACTGACAAACTTCCCTCTCTTAGCTTTATCAAGTTGTGTTATGGATTTCACCTAAGTCAGTGCCTTGTGCGTCTGGCAACGTAGACGTGAGTGTGGGTGTGTTGTCATCCGGGGGTTTGCCTCATACCTGGTTGTTCAGAATCATTGGGATTAAAACAGATTCATCCACTCGCTATCTCCGTCCCGGTCTTTTGTGGGCTGATTGCGCAGTTGAGGTTGCTTCACCTGCATGTCGATAAGGCATTACTAATCAACTGAGTGAATCTGAGGTATTTGCCAAACGCTGTTACTTAACTTTAGATGATAATAGATTGGTGTAGCGAGTCTGCCTTGAATCAGCATCGTACAGATTGTGTGGGGGGAAAAGATTGTCATGTATTTGAGCACGTTGGGAATTATCAATGAAAATTCATACGCATAACCCAAACATTTCTCTTCTGTTCGTATTATTAGATTCACTGATTCCTCCTTAAAAACGTGTCACCAAGCGACGTGATACAGTAAAAATGCAAAGACTAATTGCATGTGCCTGAGGAGCAGAGATCACATTACCACTGAACCTGTGAGATTCGAGGACACGTGGAATTTTACAGCTAAGTTTATCAACAGATATTGGAAAAGAAAAGATGAATGACAATATGATTATCTGTTAGACTGATGATTATTATTCATATGTTCTACTCAGTACAGCGCTAAGGTAAATTTGCGACGTCCACAGCGATGTTTGTTGTTATTTCTAACAAGAAACTGAATGAGACAGTGATTATGAAATGTGTCTTTAGCTTGGCAGAGTAGTCGAGATAAAGAGAACTCAGGTAAAGTCAAGACTTCAAGCTTGAGCCTCACACAAACATCTAAACATCTGTCTCCATTAACTTTATCGTGTTTACAATTATCATGGAACACATTTCTCGCGTGATTCTTTTGTTTCCAATTGAACAAGATGCTTTTGTCTGTTCTCCTAATTATTCAGAAGGTTAGAGTAATTAGTCGAGAGAAACTTAAGTTGATCATTATTCAAATGATCGTAGAATCACTCAAGCACCAGTCGTGTGCAAGGTTCGGGTGCTCGTTTGATGCAGACGTAGTAAAAGCTCAGCGATGAATGATGTGAGTTCATCAAGTGTATCTGATCAGAATGTCGAAGATTCTGGTGGTGTTGATTATGTAGGCTCAAGGGCTATCAGCTGTTAGGGTCATTCATGAGAGCCATCAACGTCCATTTATAAACATGAACCATAAGAGCTTCAACACCTTCTTTAGCTATTAGATATAATCCTAAGACCACATACAGTCTGTGTCTATAGACCTTGATATCAAAAGGCTTGGTTTGTTATGTTGGCTTCAGGCCCATCAACTGCCAGGATCATGAAGGACGTCAGAGTCAAATCTTAACCATTACCTAAAGACAATATATTTACTCAAGACGACGACATTTTTTCAAGAGGCAGGGCTAGCGCGTAACGCTCACCGCGGGAAAATCTAGGTGTACGAGGAACGAGTTGTGTGAGCCATGTGTTGTCAAGTGTCGTATGTGAGATGCAGAGACTGTATGCTTGTGGACTGAAAGCCAGGCGGGTCACACGCGGTTGAGAACAGAAAGGAAAGGCAACTACATGAGGGACAAATGAATAGACCTTGACAGCCACTGAAGCACTGGCTTACTGGGCAGTCAGTCGTCGCTAACCTTCTTGATACCCAGGTGGATACTGTCGGTATATCTCCCTGATCGATGTTTGCTACGCTGCTGAGAGAGAGAGAGAGAGAGAGAGAGAGAGAGAGAGAGAGAGAGAGAGAGAGAGAGAGAGAGAGAGAGAGAGAGAGAGAGAGAGAGAGAGAGAGAGACCCGACTCCACTTGCAGGTCATTACACAGCGGGTGAGAGCTCACCTTGAACGAAGTTGTACAGTATCACTGTGAATGGTCGGAGCAGAGTTGTGTATCCCGCTGAAGAGGAGTCCATCAATTATATTTGCCCCACAGTCGAGTACAGCCTCAGATATACAAAAGACGTACAGACGACATATGAAAAGTTTTATGATGAAGTGTGGCAAGGTGACTGGAGTGGATGGGATTGCAGCTGAGTTTCTCAACATATGGGGTGACTCTGTTGTTGATTGGTTAGCTAGGATATCTAATGGATGTACGGCGGCTTACGATGAGGTGCCCGAGGACTGACTCAATGCTTACATAGTCCCGCTGTATAAAGGCAAGGGACGCAAATGCCAGTATCTATATTACAGTGGTATGAGTCTCTTGCGTGTGGAAATGTGGCGGTTGAAAGGGTGGTTGACATGCACAGGGCATCAGATTGTGAAGGTACAATGTGGCCTCGGGAGTGGTAGAGGATGTGTATCAATTTTTTTGCTCTGAAGAAAAATATGTGAAAGGAACAGAAGGATTTTGTATATGATGTTTATGGATCTTCAGAAAGCATATAATAGGGTTGATGAAGATGCTCTGTGGAAGGTATTACGAATATATGGCTTGAGAGAAAAGCTGCTGCAAGCAGCAAAGTGTTTCTGTCTAGAAAATATAGCGCGTGTACGAGAATGAATAGAAGAGGATGTGGGACCAGGAGAATCGGGACTGCGGCAAGTTCCGTGGCTGGTTAACTTGATTATGGATGGAGTGCTGAGGGAAGTGAATGCAGGGACCTCGCAGAGCAGAGCAGTTCTGCAGATTGTCGGAGGAGAGCTGGGAGGTGAGTCAATACTTGTTTCCTTATGAGAAGGCACTGGTGGCAGATTCGAGTGAGAAACTGCAGAAACTGGTGTATGCCTTTCGGAGAGTGTGTGGAAGGAGTTAAGAGTAAATGAGAAGAATGTGAAGAAAAGCAAAGTGGCTAATGACGGGTTAGTTAGCGCGTGGATGTGATGAAAAGAGGAAAGGTTTAGCTGCAAACGTTATTGTGGGTGATTTTGGTTCAGGACCAAGAGGAATGATCATTGCAAGCAGTTATATTGGCCCATTTTCTTTTTATGAAGGTATGCTTCCCTCTAAGGGAGAAATAATTTCTTTACTGTCTTTTCTGATTTCTAGAGATAACACAAGACATCAGCTTATAAACTTACAAACCGTCTTGGAGAAATTTCTATATTGCAAATACCGGAAAAAAATTCCCTTGCGTGGGATAGCTTCTTTCACTAGAGAGACCAGCAGGGGAGGCTGGGGGCTCTCGTCCACGACTCAAAGGCCAGACACGTCGTTTTCTAAGTATGTTTTCTTAGCGTAAAATATTACCAGAGCGTCCGAGCTCGACACCTTCCCTAAAGCCTGGTTCATAGCACGAGGTGAGTAGGACAGAGTGTGTGAGGTGCTAAAACGGTGAGGTGTAACAGGTTCATCTCCTCGTATCTTTTTGTGTCGTGTGTCAGTCTTTCTGTATCTCTCTTTGACTGGATGATAACCCTATCATACTAGATACTTTAGCACCACCAGGAAAGCTCCTCACTCACTTTACTTCCTTTTTCCTCTCTGTTATTGTCTCATGTCATTCTTATAAAAAGAACTGAGGAAGAGATGATCAACCAGTCCCCTACGATGAGATCTTGCCAGGTGTCAGAGATGGAGCGTTGCTTTTATTAATCGAGAAAGAAAAAAATCCTTTCCTATGTTCCCTCTTTTCAAGGTGTTGCATCTTTGTGCTTCTGTTGTTTAGCTCGTCTGTCTTTATGACATATTCATAATGATTGCTACATAAAGGCAATGTAGCTTAAGTAGAAGAGCAAACGAAGAAGTCTGGGAAGGTAGTGGACAAGATCTGCTGAGTGATTTGGCTGGAGCTAAAAAAACTACTTAACAGTATTGCCAATGATTGTAGAAAAAGAGGAAGGAGTGAAGACAGTCTGTGCTATGAAGGCTGGAAGTGGGGAAAATAAGTTGATAAAACCAGAATATCTTTAAGGATCTCATAAACGTCAGAAGAAACAAAGATGATAACGAACTATTGGAGAACAAGTGAGGAAGTGGAAGAAAACACACATGAAAACACACAGCCCTATAGACACTGAAGTGGTGGAAAGATGCTCTCAAGGAGATGACAAACGGAGAACCACTAGGGAATGACGAATGACCAATAGAAATCATCAAAGCAGTTGAAATCAATATACATTAAACACTGGAGGAAAAAAGAAAAGGCACCGTCAGACTGGCAAACACTTATCATCTGCCTGACCAATTTGTAAGAACGAGGAACAGCACAACAATGGATATGACAAAGGAATTGCATTGTGATCCCCAAAGGGAAAGACGTATGAGGGAAACTGTCAGCATGGGTTTCGAGCTAACGGAGGAACTGATGATTTAGTGTTTTCTTTAGAGATCATAATGGAAAAATTGTCGTTGGGAATGGAACTCGAGGACGAATTTGGCTTCTATATATTAAGAAGCTTTCAGCATAGTTTACAGAAATATCTCTGCCTCAAGTGAGTAATTTCTATACAGTTCGGAGTGATATGTAAAGAAGACATTCTACAACAAAATATCAAATACAGTGCAAACGTCAGTATGTTATATTTTGTACTTGAAGATACGCAACATCGAAATACAAAACCCATCATAGTACACGGGTCAGCAGAACCTTGGTGGCTTGAAACAAACCTGAATCCAGAGCAAGATCACAGATCGAGACGAGAGCGCGCGATACTGTTTGGAGAAGCTACAAGAACGAATAAGAAACATCGAGATAAGAAGCTTGAAACGCTACGACTGCATTGGAGATTACTGATAAGAACGAGCTAAGGTTTAGGCGTGGCCATAGAAAAAGAATGGGAGACTCGAGATGTACCAAGATATCCAGCAGGAATTTCCAGAATGATTTGGACTGAGGGAAGAAGACGAAAGACATTGGAGGAAGTTGAGGATGATGGAGAGTATGAGGACAGGAGCGAGCGGAGAAAATTGACTGAGAGATCAACAAATTCCAAATGTAAAAGGGGTCGAGTGAAAAAGGTGAGAATATTCTTAAACTGGTTACGTCTCTCGAGACATTTTCATTTTTCCAATCTTTTTTTTTTCTAATACAGTTACTAATTGGAGCTACACTTAATCCGTATTGATCTATTCTAGTTTCATTTGGGACTGACTTTACCAATATATCTATTCTTCTTTTGAATGTTTCTGCAATTGTTCCATGCACGTTTCTTACTTCTCGTAGTAGCACACTAAACTGACCTTCCAGCCTTCTTCCAGGACTCTTGTATTATTTTGTTTAATATTCTTTTGGTATATTCCATAGTCACCTGGTACATTCAATACCATTCGTTCTACCTTCTTAAGAGACTTTGAAGTCCATAACAATGCCTTTTATCCATTCAATTTGTTACTATCCGCAAGTTATCTTGTATCTTTTTGTTCTTTCTAGTTATAAGTTGTTCTTTCATCCTCTCGTGGTATACTATCATATGTTCCTCACCTCTATTTTGCTCTTAAAGTGCTTCTGAAGTCTCCCTAACTTGCTTGTCCCTATATATTGACCATGAGGCATAGTAACATATGATTTTGCTTCTCATATGTAACTTACACACCATCATTTATAGTTTTCTGACTATTATCGTGTGAGTCCTCATTGGAGAGAGAGAGAGAGAGAGAGAGAGAGAGAGAGAGAGAGAGAGAGAGAGAGAGAGAGAGAGAGAGAGAGAGAGAGAGAGAGAGAGAGAGAGAGAGAGAGAGAGAGAGAGAGAGACTTATATGACAAAAACATTTTAGCTTCATTTTCAAAACACACACGCTTGAGGTCACGTTTCTGGGTGTTTGGCACTTCTGATAATAGTTGTGTATCAGATTGCGAATATAAAACCTTTTATTTTATGGTAATGTCTCTCCCATGTGAACTAGAATAGTCTCTTTGTTTCCTTGTATCAGACCACATACCACCAGGTCACGTATTACATTTTAACTCCTGGCGAATTCTTAAGAAATAGATATCAGTACTGTCTCCAACAACCATAGATATCAAAGCTCACTCACGACCTGACCACCACTAAAACCACCCGTTGTATTCTGTTTGTCTACCCATTTTCTTTATAAAAAGCAATTCTCTCGTCCTTTCACAGACAACCAGTTCTCAGACTATATCCATATCACTACAAGAGCATTATCTCTCCAGTAGCGTCATCAAGAACCCTCGGAGAGCACTACTGTCATTCTGTCATCATCGATTTCTTATAGTAACTGGCAAGGCAGGAGCTAAACTTCTGGGTCGCGGCCCTCAAAGACGAAAAGAAAATGTACGAGAAAGAAAATGAAAAATTGAGTTTGAGCCCCTCCAGTGTTTAGTAGAGCTGAATTTTACAGATTGAAAGGTTATAGGATGAAGGAAGGATGAAAGAAGGAGTAGGATTTCTCAGCTTCGCTGTTCGAGGAAAGGAGGGTTCATCATAACGGTCAATCCTCGTTTGGACGGTCTCAACGCAATATCTGTGGGAAGCGGTAGTTAGACATATGCCATGGGTCCCAACCTTAGCGGGAGGAACACACTCAGAGCACACATAACCAGCAGCCGAAATGATACCTACAGAACAGGGAGATGAGAGCAACATCACCGTGGACAGAAAGGTATGGTTGAGGAGAGATGATAGTTAAGGAATCAAGAAGACAGAAAGTATTACATTGCATCCTGGTTAAGAGAAGGATGGAAGAAGAGTCACCCTATCTATGCGAGCCATAGCTTAGAAGAAAGATGTAGGTATGATATGCCTGTCTACAAGAAAAATGATTACTGTTCCTATAACTCAACTTCTAGGAAACGGATTGTGAGGTGTTTGATTTGCTGGGTCTCCAGGATAGGTTGGAGAATGCTTATGCTCAACAAGTTTAAGTAATTACAGGTTGGAGCCGTAATAACATAGCTATCATAACTAATGATTTGGGATCTACGACGGTGAATCCACTGACATTCAGAGAGAGATGTTAATAGAAAATGCGATTAACACTAGTGAATATGGCCAATTACTGTTTCCCAATTACATGATGCTGCATAAACCCGAGTATAGCCGGGTTAAGTTCAGTACGAGAAAGAGAACTGATATCAGAGAGAAGAGGAGATCGTGTAAGAGTTAAAGTATAAAGAGTAAAATCAACAGCGTAAGAGAGAATAGGGTTAGAAGTTGAAGAGCGGAATTTAAAAAAAGAGAAGAAAGAATCATGATAGACACAGATATCGATTGGATAACACGGAAGAGTCGTTACATTAACGAGTACTTTAATGGGCCAACTAGAGAGGAAATTACACATTACAGAAAAGAGTAGAAACAGAAGGGCTAAAAAGGAAGGAAGTTTAAGATGACTCATCAAGGACTTTGGATACTTTGAAGGTTAAGACAAACTTAATGAAGTCCCCAGAAGAGAGGCCCAGAGATGAGTTACGTTAGTACGGAAGATTGCCAGTACACCTATCACTCTGTCTGTTGTATTGGCAATCGCAAAGAAGGGAACTGTATTCCAAGTGTATGAGAAAATGAACGTTAAGGATAACAGCGCAGCCATGTGTTGCAGGTCCCTTGAGAAAGGTGTTGGGTAAACCAGCACTCTTTCATAGAAATTATTCCAGAGGTAATGTTATATATATATATATATATATATATATATATATATATATATATATATATATATATATATATATATATATATATATATATACATATATAGGAAAGGAACACAATTTTGAGCGTGATCAAGTATATTCCTATGAGCCCAAGGGGAAAATGAAACACGGTAAGTTCCTAAGTGCACTTTCGTGTAATAATCACATCATCAGGGGAGACAAAAGAGAGAAATATAACAGTCAGTTGATATACGA
Source organism: Panulirus ornatus (assembly GCF_036320965.1). Taxonomy (NCBI): domain Eukaryota; kingdom Metazoa; phylum Arthropoda; class Malacostraca; order Decapoda; family Palinuridae; genus Panulirus; species Panulirus ornatus. Next base: position 16,002,351 of record NC_092286.1, on the reverse strand, counting down.
CGAAGAGACGTAGCTAAGACGCCATTTGGTAAACATGCGATTGTCCAAGACAGACAACAAGCATATCATAAACTCATTATGTAGACAAGAAGGTGAATTGTTTACAAATTTTATCAACAATAAAGTTATTCAATTTATATAGACCGTCACTAATATTAAGATTATAATTGTTTGTGTATTTGATAATAGAAGATTCAATTATGTTTCTCATGGTACTGGATTTAGAGTTAATAACTGCGGTGGCATTACTCCAGTTAACTCAATGATCAGAGTTTCTAACGTGATTAAACAAGGCATTTGATTCTTGCCCCGTTCTCATACTATATATATGTTGCTTAAGTCTAACAGAAAGATCCTTACCAGTCTGCCCAACATAAAACTTATCACACTTTCCACATGGCATTTTATAGATGCACCCAGGAGAATTTTCTGCTGAGTTCCTGACCAAGATATTCTTTATAGTATTATTGTTGCTGAAGGCAACATTTACATCAAAGTATTTAAGCAACATGGGAAGTAAAGTAAAATTATCATTAAAAGGGAGAACTAAAAGATTCTTGGTGTCAATGGGAGGTTTGGGCTCAACTCTATAAAATGATTTCTCTACTAACTTAAGGGATTTATCAATGAAAGATCCAGGGTACTTTAACTTAGATCCAATAGAATATATCTTATCAAACTCATCATCAATAAACTCTGGACTGCAAATGCGTAATGCTCTAAGAAACATAGATTAAAATGATGATAATTTAACTCTGTCATGGTGAGATGAGTAATAATGGATATATGAGCATACATTGGTAGGTTTTCTGTATATACTAAACTTAAACTTGTTTCCTTGCTTATGATCATGCAATCTAAAAATGGTAACATACTATTATTTTCATTTTCCACAGTAAATTTGATGGAAGGCACTAAATTGTAAAGTAAGGGGAGAAATGTTTGTAAATTTTCATTTGTTGGCCAAACACAAAGAACATCATCTACATACCTAAACCACATTGCATTAGAAGGTAAGATATCCTTTAGCAATTTTGTTTCAAGAAAATCCATATAAAGATTACTTAGTACAGGTGAAAGAGGGTTACCGATTGCCCTACCAATTGTTTGATCATGATAATCTCCAGTGAATTGAAATACACAGTCTTTTATACACAATTTTATCAGTTCAGTGAAAACAGACTTTGAAACAGGTAAATGAATATCATCCAAAACATCAAATAAACATTCTAAAAGGTCGTCAACTGGAACTTTTGCGAAAAGAGAGGAAATATCAAAGCTAACAAGTTTGAAATCAAAATTAACATTAATATTGTTAAGCTTGTTAACTAAGTCTGCATTGTTCATCATATTAGAATTTGATATCTTGCCAGCTAAAGGGCTTAATAAAGAAACTGACCAAATGGCGTCCAAGCTATTTTTCTTCGTTGTATGTCAACTAACTGTTATAATTCTCTCTTGTGTCTCCCCTGATGATGTGATTATTACACGAGAGCGCCCTTGGGAACGTATCATGTTTCATTTTCCCGTGGACTCATAGGAATATATATATATATATATATATATATATATATATATATATATATATATATATATATATATATATATATATATATATATATATATATATATATATATATATATATATATATATATATATATACATATATATATATAAATATATATATATTATCCCTGGGAATAGGGGAGAAAGAATACTTCCCACGTATTCCCTGCGTGTCGTAGAAGGCGACTAAAAGGGAAGGGAGCGGGGGGCTGGAAATCCTCCCCTCTCATTTTTTTTTAATTTTCCAAAAGAAGGAAAAGAGAAGGGGCCAGGTGAGGATATTTCCTCAAAGGCCCAGTCCTCTGTTCTTAACGCTACCTCGCTAATGCGGGAAATGGCGAATAGTACGAAAGATATATATATATATATATATATATATATATATATATATATATATATATATATATATATATATATATATATATATATATATATATATATATATATGTATATATATATATATATATATATATATATATATATATATATATATATATATATATATATATATATATATACATACTTATTTGTATATTTATCATACTTTGTCGCTGTCTCCCGCGCTAGAGAGTGGCGCAAGGAAACGGTCGAAAGATTAGCGCAACCCACCCACATACACATGTATACATATACACGTCCACACACGCACATATGCATACCTATACATCTCAACGTATAAGTATATATATATATATATATATATATATATATATATATATATATATATATATATATATATATATATATATATATATATATATATATATATATATATATATATATATATATATATATATATATATATATATACACACACACAGACATATACATATATACACATGTACGTAATTCATACTGTATCCCCTTATTCATTCTCGTCGCCACCCCGTCACACAGGAAATGAAAACCCCCTCCCCCCGCATGTGCGCGAGGTAGCGCTAGGAAAGACAACAAAGGCCACGTTCGTTCAAACTCAGTCTCTAGCTGTCATGTATAATGCACCGACACCACATCTCCCTTTCCACATCTAGGCCAAACAGAACTTTCCATGGTTTACCCCGGACGCTTCACGTTCCCTGGTTCAATCCATTGACAGCACGTCGACCCCGGTATACCGCATCGTTCCAATTCACTCTATTCCTTGCATGCTTTTCACCCTCCTGCATGTTCAGGCCCCGATCACTCAAAGGGGATAAGAGTGAGAGCTCAAATTACAGAGGTATAAGTTTGTTGAGTATTCCTGGGAAATTATATAGGAGGGTATTGATTGAGAGGGTGAAGGCATGTACAGAGCATCAGATTGAGGAAGAGCAGTGTGGTTTCAGAAGTGGTAGAGGATGTGTGGATCAGGTGTTTGCTTTGAAGATTGTATGTGACAAATACTTAGAAAAGTAAAATGATTTGTATGTAGCATTTATTGATCTGGAGAAGGCATATAATAGAGTTGATAGAGATGCTCTGTGGAAGGTATTAAGAATATATGATGTGGGAGGCATGTTGCTAGAAGCAGTGAAAAGTTTTTATCGAGGATGTAAGGCATGTGTGCGTGTAGGAAGAGAGGAAAGTGATTGGTTCTCAGTGAATGTTGGTTTGCGGCAGGGGTGCGTGATGTCTCTATGGTTGTTTAATTTCATCTTCCACAAAGCTTTCACTAGCTCTTCTCTGTTTACCAAACCATTCTTCCTTACCCTCTCATTTCGCACACCACCTCGACTAAAACACCCTATATCTGCCACTCTATCATCAAACTCATTCAACAAACCTTCCAAGTACTCACTCCATCTCCTTCTCACATCACCGCTGCTTGTTACCACCTCCCCATTTGCCCCTTCGCCGATGTTTGCATTTGTTCTCTTGTCTTACGCACTTTATTTACATCCTTCCAAAACATCCTTTTATTCTACCTAAAATTTAATGATACTCTCTCACCCCAACTTTCATTTACCCTATTTTTCACCTCTTGTACCTTTCTCTTGACCTCCTGCCTCTTTATTTTATACATCTCTCAGTCATTCGCACTTCTTTCCTGCAAAAATCGTCCAAACGCCTCTCTCTTCTCTTTCACTAACAATCTTACTTCTTCATCCCACCACTCACTACCCTTTCTAATCTGCTTACCTCCCACCTTTTTTTGCCACAGGCATCTTCTGCGTAAGCCATCACTGCTTCCCAAGATATATCCCATTCCTCCTCCACTCCCCTTGCATCATTTATTCTCACCTTTTTCCATTCTGCACTCAATCTCTCCCGGTACTTCCTCACACAAGTCTCCTTTCCAAGCTCACTTACTCTCATCACTCTCTTCACCCCAACATTCTCTCTTCTTTTCTGAAAACCTCTACAAATCTTCACCTTCGCCTCAACAAGATAATGATCAGATATCCCTCCAGTTGCACCTCTCTGCACATCAACATCCAAAAGTCTCTCGTTCGCGCGCCTATCAATCAACGTGCATTTAGATAACTCTCTCAGGCCATCTTTCTTACTTACATACGTATACTTATGTATATATCTCTTTTTAAATCAGGTATTCCCAATCACTATTCCTTTTTCAACACACAAATCTACAAGCTCTTCACCATGTCCATTTACAACAATGAACACCAATTATACCCTCAACCTTTACATTCCAGTCACCCATTACTATAACCCGGTCTCTTGCATCAAAGCTGCTAACACACTCACTCAGCTGCTCCCAAAACACTTGCCTCTCATGATCTTTCTTCTCATGACCAGGTGCATATGCACCAATAATCACCCATCTCTCTCCATCCACTTTCAGTGCTACCCATATCAATCTATCTATCTATCTATCTATCTATCTATATATATATATATATATATATATATATATATATATATATATATATATATATATATGTTTGTGTGTGTGTGTGTGTGTGTGTGTGTGTGTGTGTGTGTGTGTGTGTGTGAGTGTGTGTGATTCCTAAAAGTAATGCAGATCAATACACTATAAAGCTTCGAGATCCGCTCGAATCAAAAAAAGAAAATTTTTGTCCATAAACACATTTCGTGGAACTTACGAGTATTTTAACTTGATATTGCTGTCATGTTCACTACGTCCTGTTACATATCATATGTACAATACGTCGATGTTTCCACCATGTAACATTGGGAGGATATTGCCTTGCTCATGTCCGCATGTGTTTCCGTTCGTTTTGAAGTTGTACAATGAATTCTTCTGAAAATTTCTTGACTCTATCTAAAAAGATATCGTTCTTATTGTCGTTCTTCTTGCAATATTAGAAATGTATATATTCTTAGGTTTGATAAGCGGTTTTGAGATATGTTTATTTGCATGGAGGGACTCTCGAGATAATAGCTGCCATATTGTGTGTCAGACAAAGAATGTTTCCTAACCTGGACGGTTCGTATAAGTGCGGCGTCATCAACTCGACCATATTTCTCGACACAATTTTCCAACACATCACAAAAATCTGTTTTGAGTTATGAATACACAAGTGTTGTTGATATATTCGTTATCTTTCTGGTTGTCCTTTTACTTGCCATTCTTTCCATCACAGCAGTGAAGGGGGGAACTCTTCTCCCTCTTCTTATGCTTCTTATTTGCCCGAAATTTTGATATACAATCTGAGTGTCACACTTCGTCGTCGACGGATCTGACACATGAGACGACATCAAACCAGACCTGACGATGAGAAACATTGTTGTTGGAGGTATGGGACCAACTTCAAGGACTTTGAAACTCCATGTGTATTGTGCTTCAGCCTGAACGTAGCAAGTGAAAAGCTAAATCGTATATTTGGCACATAGACGGTCTATCAGGAGGAGAGTGAACAAGTTATCATCATTTTTTTGACACATAAAACGTGTTAGAATGATAAGTATCTCTTTTTTACTCCATTCTTCTTTTGCTGCAGTATACATAATCAATAACAGTCATATGCCACATGCGTACTGAGAGTGTATTGGTCTTAGAATCATCTTTAACACCTGAAGAAGGCGTTTAAGATTTTTCGGTTGGTAGATGTAGCTTACGCTGAAGGCCTCAATGACCTTGGCAGTTGATAGGCCTAAAGCCCACACAACCAATCAACCAACCTGACGGTCATCCACCTCTCGTAGTCTATCATTCTCAGCCACACAAGTCTTGAACTCACCTCCTTACGCTCTTTAACCTATTTCCGCAGTTCTTCCGTCAAGAGAAGTGCCACCCCCATCCTTTGTTTTCGCTCTCACACTGATGCCTAAACTTTACCCTCCCCTCTGCACATTCCCAGTTCAATCGATCCAATTTCCCCTTCAGCTTAATTTCACTTTCAGCCAAAACTGGACGTCCCCTTTCATCAGACATAGCGCCAGCTATCCTCTGCCGCTTCTCTTCCTTGTTACGTCCACGGCTTCCGCTCTAGCTAGGTGCTTCTTCAGACTCGCAGGAGATGTGTGGGTACTTGTTGTTTACAACCTTGTCCCAGGACATGAAGAAGAATTAGAAAATAGATGAAAAAAAAAAAAAAAGAGCCATGTAGCATACGTGCTCTCAAGTCTTACGTGAAAGAGAGAAAGAGTGTGATTGTAGACCGAGTTCCAGTTCAATACATATACATATGACAGAAAGGAAAGGCAGTAACCTGGTTGTCAAGGAGAGGAAAGGTGACAGCCACTGCGGTGCTGACTCACTACACCTCCCGACCGACACCCAGGCGGTAGTACCCACATGGTCGATACCTACCTACCTCCTACCAAACCCCTCCCCCCTCTCTCTCTCTCTCTCTCTCTCTCTCTCTCTCTCTCTCTCTCTCTCTCTCTCTCTCTCTCTCTCTGAAAACGCGCTCACAGATGTTGAAATATCGGAAGATGATATAATCAAAGCGACTGATCAGTAAGGAGAAAATTCAGCAACAAGACCAGATGGAATCATAGCCATATTCCTCGAGTATATAAAAACAGCGATAGTGAGACCAACGATGTTATTACTGAGGCAAAGTCAAGATGAAAGTATAATTGTACACAATCACAGACAGACATGTTAACACAGATAAACAAGATGGATCCAAGCTCTTGCTTACTCACTACAGACTAGCCAGTTTGACCCTCACTGTAATAAAAGTCTTTGAAAGAGTGAAGAAACGATATAATCTATACCAACTAATCAAGAACACCTACATAAGCCCAAGCAATCGTGGATCTGTGCCAGGAAAATAGGTACGCAAATCCATTTATCAGCTCATGAAAGTTTAATCCAGGGAAAAAGAATGGAGACTTTTTCTTGAATTAGCAGAAAAGTCTTCAACAAAGTAAACCACATGATTTTGCTGGAGAAAGTAACTCAACAAAACATTAAGGATAAGATAAGACAGACTTAAGGGTGTACTACAAAGGGAAAGTTCAAACCGGTAACAAATGGAGTCAAGTCTGAGGAGGAAGATGTCCTATCTGGGGTTCCACAGGGAACGGTGTTGGCCTCAGTACTCTGTAATTACGAGGAAAGACATCGACAATGAAGTAAGGAAAAAAAAAAAAGAACGTAGGAGTTTTGTTGGTGACACCAGAGGAAGCAAAATGAGCGAATCAGGAACTGATCAAAAGAGGACACAAAAAAGATTGGACACAATTACATATGGGCAGAAGTGAGCGTGATAAAAATCTAATTGAAATAAATTTCTGCAAATAGGTTATGTAACAAAGAATACATGAGTCATACCACACCAAGATCCATTACAGAAACTAATAGAAAATGGGACAAATGTAAGAGATATGGCTGTCGCCATAACTGGAAAATAAGATTTCAGAGAGTATATTGTGAATATAAAGCTATCAAGTCAAATAATGAGAACAATCATCATAAGAGAAAGAAACTCAATGATAAGAATGTCTGATGCATTCAAAAAAAAAGCTGAGTTGATTACGGCTGTGTTGTATGGTCAACAGCGAAACAAATATAAATGAACATTTCAAAGAGAATTCACGAACACTTCACAAGCCAAGTCGAGGGAACTACCAGGAAAGGTTGAAGGAATCTTCATCTATATAGCCTAAGAAGGAGAAGGAGAAAGGTATGTGGTAATCCACTTATGGCGACAAATTGAAGGTATATCCGAAAATGTATCAAACTTCAGAGCCTCTTAACAGGGTAGATACAGAGTTGTGAATTCTAAAAGGATGCCATGGAACATACAGGTAAATGAGTAGATAAACACACATGACAGCCCAGCCGGGAAGCTAAAACGATTATCTATTGTACTGCCAAAGAAAGAAATGAAAATCATGATTGGAATAATCACAAAAAAAAAGAAAAGACATTTGAAAGAATACTTGACACCTGGATGAAATTAGTCCCATATGAACAAAGTGTAGCGGAATATGTTACTAAAGCAGGTGGCAGGCTGGCGGCAGAGACAAGTTTTATGCATCAAGCAAGACGTGCGGTGAGCGTTGCGCCTTACGGCTAAATCTCGTTGTGGGTGCTCGTAGGTAGGTAGGTAGGTAGGTACTCTCTCTCTCTCTCTCTCTCTCTCTCTCTCTCTCTCTCTCTCTCTCTCTCTCTCTCTCTCTCTCTCTCATAATCATCACCAAGGTGGAGACAAAGCAGCTAAATTCCTCTTAACTCCTCTGCTCTCGCATTAGAACATCTCCCAGCGGAGTAGAACAGAAGTTCTTTCTGTCTGAGGTGGGCCGGGCTCTCCATCAGCTGCTGCAGAGGAGGAAGTGGCCCTAAGGGACGAGGGGAACATATCACCCACACGAGGGAAACCTAAAAAAAAAACATAACCAACTCCTAACGTCCGGAGTTTCTTTTTGAGAATGAACCCAAAGAGTTTTAAGAAAATCTTTTTCTTTTTTTTTCTTTTGTCTTTTCGCGAGAAACTGTTTGGTAAATTCCTTACGTGCCAAGTTTGCAAGACAATCCTTCTCTGTTTTCAAGAGTGAGGGAACGGTCTCGAGGGATGTTGCAACTAGAGTGAGATAATCTCTCCATCAGGAGAGAAACGCATGTGGAACTTTGACAGAAAGGAGGCGACGCACGCGGGAGAGAGAGAGGCGATCCCTAGAGGTTGTGTGTCGCGGGAGCCTGGGACTTATCTTTAGAAGAACACTTAAAGAAGTTCGACTTTCCGTCAGACACGTTGCTGGGCAGATGCTGCGCCCAGAGATACTGCTGCAGAGGTTGTGTCGCATCCAGTGGTGAAGCGGAGAAGATGCCCAGGCTTGAGATACGGCAGGCCGCACGAGGCAGGGGACATGATGAGGCAGAGTAGAAGCTGAAGCTAAAGACAAAGTAGGGAAGAGGCTGAAGATGAAGTTGAAGCAGGGGAGAAGGTAACACTAAAGATGAGGGAGGGGAGAGTATGAGGCTGAAGACGTGGCAGGGGAGAAGCTGAAGCTAAAGATTGAGGCAAGGAAGAAGGTATAGCTAAAGATGAGGCAGGGGGAGAGGATGAGGCCAAATATATATAAGACAGAGGAGATGCTGACGTTAAAGACTTGGGAGCGGAGAGGCTGAGGCCAGAGATGAGATTAGATAGACGTCGCTGTTTGATGATGAACCGGGGAAGTACTGCTGAGAAGTCTTTGAAATTCTGTTGACGTTAACCAGTAGATCCCGTTGCCTGTGAGTGTAAATGCTTTCTTTAATGTACTCCGAATGTTCGTGTTAGTCGCAGACATTGTTATTCGTCACCAGCTGATGTACTCACCTACGTGAGTAAAAAACGTATAATGCGTTCATTGTCCCTGTTATTTTTTCACACTAGCGACAATGACAAGAGATTCATAACTCTATCTCTTTTCTCTCATCTGGCTGCTGGACTAATATCCATAATCAGATGTTCATTATCATTTTTTACTTTACAGTCTATACTCTCGGTTAATTGCTGAAGCTGATTTAACACCAAATTTGGTTAGGCTAATTGTGGCGTGATTTTATTTTTTCCTGACTGCAATTGTTGCTGTACTGGTTAGAGCTGTGATCTACTCTCACCCTCCAGTTGACTGTATGGCAACTGTTGTGATATATGACTGTTAGTAGATGTAAGATGAGCAAGGAAGCTTTCCAAACTTTTTTTACTGAGCAAATCAAAATCTTTTCTTTGTGTGTTAACTGTAAATCTTGCAGTGATGAAAGCAAAATTAAGGTTCAGTATTTGAATATCCAAGAAATTCGATTTTTCCAGGAAAACGTTAATCAACGATGGATATTCATATACTAAATTTGATGCCATTGCGAACAACATGCTAGAGCATCAACTCGCAGGAAACATAACCCCAACATGATAGCATCAAAGTTTATTACAGGAACCCATTAATGACAACATATCGAAAGGACGAGAAGGTCGTGCGAGATACTGTGACCAGAAACTGTAAAGCGATTGATGAAGACAAGGATATCAGTCTCATAATATACCACAACAATCCGAAAACCTGCTCGCTCGCGATGAATAAAAATATGGTAGGTTGCTCTGGAAGTTTGAATCATACCGATGTGGTATATGAATAGCGATGCTGTATTGGGGACTGTCAACTCCACCACATAAACTACATTGGACATGCGACCTGCACCCTGAGCCGCCACCTCTCGCTCCCTCCACTTACAAGAAGACGAAATCAAACATCATGAACAAGAGCATGGAACGACACTAACGAGGGAGGTTGTAGTGAACAACGCCATTCATTACTAGTTGCTGCGATCGGAGGAGACTACAGATATTAGAAGCCAATCACATTTAAGAGAAAGCATCTGTCATCAACATCCAGACAAATATGAACACCGTCAAAGAGTTCTTTGATGGCCCGCCAATAGGACGTAGACAGATGAGACGTGTCATCGACCTGCCACAAGCTACCATTGCTGGACAGCAGGAACGCGGTCCTGGGTCAATAAGGTCAGAGAGGTTCAGACGAGCCTAACCTGACTTCAGCTCCACATTCGGATAATAACGGTCTCATTTGGTCCTTCTTGGTGTATTCAGTCATGGACGTTCTATATTCCTACCTCGTGTAATATTGTTCTCCTGAGTTTTTCCTCAACTGTAAGTTTTCCTATATTTGTGTTGACATATGTTGTATTTATATTGTGACTCATACTACCATTTACGATATTGTTAATTTTTTTCGCTTTCAGTGTTTTCCCTTACTTTTATGCGTTATGTACTGTGTTATTTTCCGAGCGTTTTTATATTTTGCTTGTATTTTACATATCATATCCAAGTTTTGAGACGCAGTTTTTTGTCTTTTTGTAGATTCCTAATGATGCCTCTGTGAGTAAGATAAGTGGATAACTATGGACAGCTGGTGTTTGAGCACCCACCTAATGGTAGAATAGTACTCAAAATATCAGAGAACATAAGAAAGATGATTGATAACTTAAATGTGATGTGTTTGATGCCAGTTGGTTAAATGGTTTTGTCTCTCTCTCTCTCTCTCTCTCTCTCTCTCTCTCTCTCTCTCTCTCTCTCTCTCTCTCTCTCTCTCTCTCTCTCTCTCTCTCTCTCTCTCTCTCTCTCTCTCTCTCTCTCTCTCTCTCTCTCTCTCTCTCTCTCTCTCTCATGTTGTGTAGAAGTATCTTCAGAATCTACCTGATGTCATACCTGGAGACATGAAAACAAAAACAGAAAACAAGCATGGACTGACTACAGGAACCTTTAAGAGACTATCAGTCTGGTGGATGAAGCCAGTCCCTGATGAACCTCGAACTGACAATAATTCAGAACGCTCATCGGTGGAGAGAAACTTTATAATTCAATAAGCAAGACACACTTCGCGCAAACACTGCCCGTTGGGTAAAATCTCGTCGAAGTTACACTTAAATAGTTACTCAACTCCCTAAAGCAAGGATAAAAAAAAAGGATACTTTATATTTCATACCCATAAGACATTTTAGAAAGTAAACCAAAAGATTTTTTTAGCTTTTTTACTTATCCAAATTGAGCATTTGAGGATAAGATAGGATGATGGTTCCAAAAATCTTTTAATTTAGAGAAGATGCCTAGTGAAAGTGAAGTTACAACTGTTAGTAGTGCTACATAGAATGGTGTTACCCTTTGATCTCTCTATAATGATAATGTCTTCAGTCACTGGAAAAAAAAAGACGTAGAAGAGTGTATAGTCAGATTCTTTGCCGATGACAAAATGCCATGATCAGAAATGGTCAAACAGAGATGCAGAAAGACTTCGACACCGTCTGCACATGTACCGAAGTGAACGTCTTGGAATTTAGCAAAGATGAATTTGAACAAGTAAGACATGGAACTATTGATGATGCATTGGTAACGCCGAAATAAGACCCAATAGAGAAATTGATAGAAAGTGAAACAGACGTTGAAAATATAGAGTCATCATCATAAACGAGGAACTAGAGTTCAACGAACACATTGATTAAGATAGTATACTTAATAATGACTGGTATGAGAATGAGGAACTCTCACCACGAGAAACAGAAAACTAATGGTGAATTTGCTTAATGTATCCATAAGAAGCAAAGAACAGTTCTGCTTTGTCAAATAGTCACCAAAAATAGATAAAAAGATAAGAGAATACATAAGCACATCCCGAGCAGAATTGAGGATATGAAACATATGAAGTACCATGAGAATCTGCAGGGACACCGCCTCTACATACTAGTATGAAGACGTGAAAGATACATGATGGTCTATGTGTCGTAGGAAATTAAAGGTATAAAGAATAATATTATTGGCTGACGAGCTCCTCCATGATGAAGAAGCAGAAATCCTGTTTTGGCATAGTAATGCGTCGGAATACATCAGAAAGATATCAAACAAATGTGTTCTGAAAACATGCATAGAAAGACTATTCAGTGTTCAATCGCTTTAAAGAATATCTGCGATATTTTCTGATTGACAGTATGACACAACGTACGATGGTTTTTGACAAATGGTCCAGATCCTTGCCAAAAATAATGGCAGGCCTGCATGTGAGATAATGGTAGCCATGGATTATGAAAGACATTTCCTGTCGTATGTCATTATACGTGTTTCATGTGCATTTATTCAATACTGTTATATCGAAAGCGAATGATGAAACATAAAGTAATAATACATGTTTGACATATACAGAAAACAATGTGGAACGCACTGGTGATGTTTAAGCGTTTATTTCCACGCATGTCTATCATTACGGTATATCTGCATTGTTACGTAAAGCTTATAGTGACATTCAGTAACGTTATGAAATATAGAATTGTGATGGTGACGTATGAATCCAAATACCAGATAGTGCAGGGTTATTATTCAAACGTAATGTAATGGAAATAAACGAGACGAAATGAATAGGTCATGAAGCACATGATAGACCTAAGCATCAATGCCAGGCAGATCCAGCTGGCCATATATTCCTTCCATTGACAACATATGTTGCCAGAATTTACACGTAACATGTGTTAACAGAATTACACGTAACATATGTTGACAGAATCTACACGTAACGTATGTTGACCGGATCTACACGTAACATATGTTGACAGAATCTACACGTAACATATGTTGACAGAATCTACACGTAACGTATGTTGACAGAATCTACACGAAACGTATGTTGACAGAATCTACACGTAACATGTGTTGACAGAATCTACACGTGACGTATGTTGACAGAATCTACACGTAACATATGTTGACAGAATCTACACGTAACATATGTGATTCGTAAATGCATTTGGTATCAGAGTTTAATAATGGACTTATAAGTAAGGTAAACAATAATGATCGCTCTCTGTTATTAGGTGAATATTTGGTATAACCAGCGCCCGCGTCGTGAACGCTATTCAACCTTCCAGCCACGGATGCCACCAGCTCTGGTGTCGTCCTTCCGGGCTGGGCAGATGTTCCCATGCGTGGAAGGTGTTACTGATGACCGTAGAGCGGCTACGATGGTAATTGTGAAACGTGTTTGTTCATAGCTGCTGGCAACAGGTGCGCAGTTGGGTTTCGGTCGTGGGTTTTGGGTGGGTGTGACACCACTGTAATTTCTGAGTGTTACTGAAACCACGCCTTAACAGTCCGACAGTTGTGGATGGAGAAGGTATAAGGGATATGGGTCAGGGTAGAGCATTACTCTCACCGATGGCAGCAGAACTTCCTCCAACACGTCAACATACTGCTGCCTAGTGAGTCGACCCGGGCCTACACCTGCCAGCTCCCTGACACCAACTGAGTGCATCATCCACCCAGACAACCCGACGGTCACTCACCCGCTCCTCCTCTTGCCCACAACATGCCTCACTTCAAGTTTGATAAGAACATTAGATGAAGCGGTGAGCAATGAACTAGCAAACACGTCAAAGATAAGGATTAACTACACCTGAAGACAGAGGATAAGAGATGTATTAGAAACATTAACAATCATGAGAGGATTGTATGATGATGACCACACAAACGCCGTTAAGGAAAGTCTTACGAGCTGATGACCAATACAGTCTTTAAGAAGAGAAGTGAAAACAACAGAAACGACTTCGTCTCACAGGGAGTATCGGTCATATATGTTAATGAATAATGGATGTACTAATTCGGCCACAGTAATTCTTTTCATGACAGTTTATGATTAACTAATGATACATTACAATGATCACACAGTAACATCGAAGACATGTTTTGAAGTGAGTGTTTGACCATCAGTGGCCACATCCTACTCAAGCTTCATTATAGTGGTACGCTATGTTAGTATGAGAAAAGGAGAGAGCATTTGACTGAATTACCTTGTGTTTAGTTACCGCCAGATGTATTCCGTAGTGACTGTGCGAGCGTCAGAACACGACAGTTTTCTCCGTCACAGAAACAACACGACCTGCTCCCAGAAGCTGACCGGTGTGTCAGCGTACCCCAGCCCGTATACATAGGTCAGCTTGTGTATATGTGCAGGTGTGCGACCCTGAGCTACCCTTCTTCTATGCCTGTTATGGATACTCTGAAGGCTAAGGTCAGTGAGAATGGTGACAGCAATAGAAAATGGATGGTCTCAAATGGCAAATGCTATGGCCTGCACCAGGGATGGATAAAAGGAGGTATATCCACAACGACACTGTATAGATGGAGACGGTAATCCATCTCACCGTATCCCCCTTACTGTGGCCTTCACTGTGGCCCTCATTGTGGCCCTCATTATAAAGTGTGATAATCTCTCCACGATTATTCTGTGTCGTTTTCATGAATGAATAAGACCAAGACATGATAATAGTATTGATATCAACGCTGAAACATCGACATACGCACAGCGAACCTCCAAACAGCAATCCAAACACCTTACCTAAGACCCATCAAACATCGCTCGTATGATACATATATAAGGGCGAGTTGTGTCAATGGGCAAACAAGCAAGAAGCAACTGTTACGAACACGTTAATACTGGAATATATCATGTATTGTTTCATGATCTGAGACGTCAGTTATATTCTATAACATTTCTAAACAGTATTCGTTAACTACATGATATATAAAGTTAGCATATATTCATTCCTACAAGGGAACTCAGTCCCTGTTGTCGCTAGTGTGTCATGTAGTGTTGATTATATTGCTTTTTATACAAGTAAATGCAACGTTCGCAGTTTCCACGTCGCTGGATATTAATAGCAGTAAAGAGGAGCTGCCTGGGTTATTAGCGGTCACCTCACCCTCTCACACCTGCCAACCCCACCGAGACGACGGAGCGTCCAGACAACACGACTCGTATGGTTCATTTTCACGACCATCGGACCCCACCTTGAAGATACATTTTGGACTGACGTGCTACCAAGAGGAAGAAGAAATATAACGTGCACAGAACAACTACGGAAACCTTTACGAGAAGACGTGATACATAGTCAACGATAATTTCAGATGGAAATGGGACTGATGATTATGCAATGTAGATGGCGGGAGAGAGAAACGGTATTATTCACCAAGCAAGGAATTACGGTGAGCGATAATCACCAGCCCAGAGGCAAGATCTCGTTGTAAGTACACACTCTCTCTCTCTCTCTCTCTCTCTCTCTCTCTCTCTCTCTCTCTCTCTCTCTCTCTCTCTCTCTCTCTCTCTCTGCACTGTTCCTATGATCGCGCTCAGCGTTTTCTGTCGTTCATTTCATTCCTCGTATTTAGCTCTCATTTTCTTCTATCCCATTCCCCTTGTAGTTATAACCTTAGCTCAGACGTTGCCAGTTGATCTTGGCTCTTTCTCTATCCATTCATACAACGCTATCGGTCTAAGATTCCCTCCCCTCCGTCGTTGAACACCATCTGTCTCCATCCTCATCTCATCATCATCTTTTCAGTGGAACCTAAGTGTCCAAGATTGCATCTCCTCGTCACTCTCAGATCTCTCGTTATGATCTCTAACATCGTTACTACTCCACGAATGGTGTCTTTGCCCACTGTAGTGCAGAAAAAGCTATTGCTCGCCTCGCAGACTTTGAGTCTGCAAGATTTGGAGACTGCGTTTTTCTTCTTTCTCTTTCATGTCATTCTATATTCCTTTCCCCTTTTTTTCATACATTACTTGTGTCATATTCGTTCTATTTACCATCAAAATATTTCACCTCCTGATGGTTACATACGCTTCTAAATACATATGATCCAGTGTACACGCGTCTAAAGTGTGGGCATCACATAGAATAACTGTCTGTTGTATGAAGTTATAAAGCAGACTACTTGATCAACCATTTCATATGAAAAAAACACTAGTTACACTTGTGTTGCATATGGCAATATTCAGTTATGCACTATAACACAAGAGGAACATAATCATTGGAAATTTCTGAAGTATGATATGTAAAGTTATCTAGTAACCGAAATTATGCAAGCATAATCCCGACCATCCTCCACTCACATAAAAGAATGCCACATACGTACCTCCCACTTCTACTCAGAGGCTTGTCATTCGTTGTCGAGACGATGGTTACAGGTAAGTCATATCACAACTCTTTCTATATTCAATGATTTATGCTATTTTTTAGGTTACAGCGACACTCATAGTGGTACAAACACCAAGTCACGTTATCAAACTTAACCTAGCAGGAACAGAATTGTGCCTTGATTAACTTAAAAGTAGCATGTATGTAAAATGTTTAACAAAGATTGGAAAAAGGAATTAACGACAGATTCTTGCAAAGGAGTCACGGAAAGAATGTCGCTATTTTCTTCAATCTTTCTTAATCCTTTTAGTATACACCACCTTCAGGTTCACTAAGGCACAGTGTTGTTATTGCTATGTGAAGCTTCTTAATCTGGCATGGTGTTCGTACCCACATAATTGTCGTTGTTACCAGAAAGATACCATACATCACTGAATATGGAAAGAGCTGCAGTTTGGCCTACCATACCCATCTTCTCTACAACCAGTCACAAGCCTCAGTGTAGAAGTGGTGTACGAGGAGTAAACCTCATAGAAAACTTTCTCTTGTCGTCCAAACTCACGTGATGATGAAGAGAGACATGGCTAGTGTCTCACACCCACCACTCTCATACAAGGATGGTGTCCTTCAGCAACACCTACGCCTCTCATACAAGGCTAACGTCTCTCAGCAACGCCCACATTTGCCATACAAGTCTAGCGCCTCTCAAAAAGATGTCATATAACTCACATACAATGTTACCGTTCTTATACAACACCCACTCCTCTCAGACAAGGCAAGCGTCCCTCAACCAAAAAAAACTACATCACTCCAGCGTTATCATTGCCAGTTGCTACGTCAGGATTTAAGTAACCAGTGAAAGTTATCATCCTCAGGTATTATACGTATATTCCATCCACCGTAACAATGTTTCCTTACGTATCGTTCATTAAGAAAAAATAGATTATTGTTTTCTTACAAAGTCTTTTTTCCTTTACGAAGAGAGTTTGGTTTCTTCAAATACAAATCTCTTGTTGTCTGACTAATTTCTCTTCCACAAATCTTTATATCAGAAAAAAGAATAAGGTCTTTCAGAAGAGTTTACCATTATCATTTAGCATTAGGCAAAAGACAAGCCTTTTGTGAGCGCAACTGTTAGCCTGGAGCGGTCCAAATGAAGAGAACAGATTAAAAATGTTGATTAACTTTGGCCACAAAACGTGAGATATGTTGGCTCGCGTAGTGTAATAACATTTTATGAAACTGCAAAAAACCCAATATCCATTATCTCTATTAACTAACCATATTACACGGAGCTTTGTTAAATGTTATTTCTAAGTGTGTTAACCGTTGGTGTGCGTTCGTTCATCTCGCGGGTCTGACCGTGTAAATTAGTCGTGAGTTCGGTGATGGGACGCGCTCGACCCCTCGAGTAATGGGGTCAGCAGCGTTTTACTGTCAGGTGGCGCGGTGTTGGGTCTTGTGACATGGATGGCTCTTACCACTCTGGCTAATAGAGAGGTGGAGGAAGAGCCACCCTAAATTTGTGAGCAGGACTCCACACTGAGGTGAACTATGTCCCTCCAGATATGAAATAGCTGATCACAAGAGAAGTAATGAAGGCACAGATACAATGCCATCATCTATTGAGAAACAGAGTTAGCGTTACTGACTATGAGTCAAATTTTAGGCGTTGCAGTCAGCCCACACCTACCCAGTTGAACATCCTCCCATCGGGGCTCGTCGACGAAAGGGTTTAGGCTAGAGTGTGTGTGTGTGTGTGTGTGTGTGTGTGTGTGTGTGTGCAGTGTCCGCAAAAAAACTTTGTCCACCTTCCCTACACATTTCCAAAGGCGATATCACACTTACATTTTATTGCTTTGTCATCACTCTCTCGCCATGATTACCGTCTGCAAACGTCTAGGTATGGAACTGGCAAAGTTCCTGAAGTATTCTAGGTCCATGTTATGGATCCATAGGGTCTTGATCTGAATGAGGCGAGGCACTGATTAGATGCTGCTGCAGCACAGCCACCTGTTCATGCGTTCTCAGCAATAAGGGCGCTAAGAAATCTCATGTGTAGCCACGTCTTCTTGCTTTCAAGTGAGAACTAAAGATTTCCTCTTAGAATGGTAAGAGCCAACCATCTTAGAACACAGATGAAAGAAATAAAACGCCCAAAAGCGAAGTTCCCAAAATGAAGAGAAAGCCAGGAAGGGTAAAGGAAAAACATCCATTATTAAAGATAGTCTGAAGCACATTGAGGCGGGTTGATGGTGCTCACACCGTTAGAAACAATAGTCTCAGCGAACAGATGTACGATGATTTCACCATTAGAGCGACAAATGCTTGTACTCGTAAAAAACATTAGCCGTTTATCGTCTCTGAAAGTATATAGAGGACGGACATGGCTTTTTGTGGATACTGTACACAGGCGTAATAACATGTTAAATATATATACAAAGTTAAGATGTGGGGCAACACAAGTGTGAAACTCTTTCCCCGTAGCACACAAATAGCAATCACACACACACACACACACACACACACACACACACAAGCGTCCGCGCGCGCTCACAATACCCTTTAAGCACACAAAAAAAATTATGGTTGAGAGAGATTCGTACACAATGCTAACCTCTTCTCAAATGTAAGTGTGGGAGAGAACGTTTACATTTACACATGTAAACAGTGAAGTGGAGAAGATCACTAGTGGATTAATCACTAGATAGAGATTAGTAAAGAGCCGTTTGGATTATATATCACTTGAAAACGCTTCTGTAGATAACAAAAGATCCATTGATTTATGAGAAATCCAACGTCAAAGCGTGAAGATATCTTTAACAGACTGATTAAAGATATAGCAAATGAAAAAAGGCTTTACAAATATATATCAAAGAAGATATGTTGCAAATAGTTTTCAGTACCATTTTCTATTCAACATTTGTACGTTTGATTCAGTCTTCTGTGATGACAAATGACGAGCAGCTTGTCAGTCAGTCTCCAGCCTTCCTGATGCCCCTGGTCACCACCTCCTCCGTCCTCTCTCTCTCTCTCTCTCTCTCTCTCTCTCTCTCTCTCTCTCTCTCTCTCTCTCTCTCTCTCTCTTGACTGTTTTTTTTTTTTTTACATTCTCAGTAACATTGGTTTCAGTTGGTTTTCGTCTACACTGGAATCTATTCTGTAGTATTTCCTGACAGTGCTTAAGATGTGGTAAGATCCCTCTTGTTTGAACATCTCTCTCACTCTCTCACTCAATAACAAAACCATATTTCCTCTTAACGGCTTCACTCATTTTCTCTCAGGTGAGTTGCCTAGTTATCACTTCCTACAGATTCCAATCGTTCTTTACCAACACGCGGAAAAATAAGGTCTTTTAGATTTTGTCTCACGTGCATTCTCTTGCCGTAACGAAGAATCACATTGTTTACCTCTTTCCTTTCCATTTGCCCCTGACACAGTCTCCTCCAGACAAGCCAAATACACTAACCTCATTACTTGCCTAATTTCCTCTCCTCCTGTCTCACAGTTCCCAGTTTCTTCGTTTTCCTCTTTGTTATTCCCTCCGTACCTGGACCTGTCCTTTGCTCTTTCTCGTATCTCGTAACCTGTGATTGTATTCTCCATCCAGTTTCGCTATTATCGTCCAAGTGATTTGCCCCCCAAAACCCGTCGAAAATGAACTTACTCTCCTGTCATTTCAGGTGACCGTATGTCTGATTGTCCTTGTTTATTTCTTTTCTTATATACATGTTCCTTGTATTGTGTTATAAATGAATTTGTATAGAAAGAAAAAGACTCATTACCAACTAAATTCATATTGTTCTTATGCCCAGAAACTTCACTGTCCGTTGATGTCCAACTGTAGAATCGTCTTTGTGGCTTGTGTTGGGCATATCTTATAAAGGATCCAAATATCTCTTTCAGAACCCAATATTCGTGAGACAAATATCAGAATTTCTGTACGAGTTTCTTGAACCCTTCACTTACGCTCCCACGTCCTTACCATCCATTACACGTCCCTCTCATCCTTATGTCTTCGTGGTCATCAACTCTATGAACTGGTCTTCTTCATATCTCTCAAGAAGCACTCATGATCCTCGATGTAAGTCTTTATCCTTTTGATATATTATCTTATGTGAAAACATCTCATTAGTCAAACAGTTCCCTCACACCGATATTTACCCGTTACTTTCTCACTTCATTTCCATAATTCATATCATAAAACTTAGAACCATCCTTGCTTACATTCAATTAACTATTCATGAACTCTTGTTTCTAATGTGTCTTCACTACACATAGTACTTGACTCCTTTTTCTCCCAATATCGTTTACAGTTTCTTTTCCTTTTTCCCGTTAAATCTATTTTTTTCCAATACCTTTTGTGCTCAGCCAAAACACTTTAATGCCCCATTCGCATGTGTCGTAGAAACAGTATCTCTAGCCGCTGGAAGCCTACCCATATCCTATATACTCAACATAAGATCTCTCCTCCTCCTTGTGTTTCCTGGTAATATTATCTCGAGCCGTCTCTAGCATCCTCGATGCGTCTCTTCAGGGAAAACGCCGACGACTTAATCCATCGTTCTTCAAGATTCAACATTTAAGTCCATCATCAGAAAAATGTTTACGGTTAGGTTTCATACTTCTCGCGAACCGTCATATTCCAATTAGACTCAGGACCAGCACGATCACTCATACTGAACAGGGCAGTCCACATTAATGCTGCGAAAAATAAACAAGGAAATTCATTTATATAAACGACATACCTGCGTGACCGTTCAAACAGGCCTTATTCATAAAGACTCTGTGACGTTATATGCAATAACTTCGCTGTGGTTGTGAGGTTCTTGTTGAGTCGATACTTTTATTTTCTTCAGAGAACTGAACTGTTTCAGAAGGTGAGGGACGATACTGCATTCCGATATCTTAAAGAATACCATCAGTGATGTACAATGATGATGTGATCATACAACCCCATGACTCCTTTTACGGGGATACTGCAGCTTCGAAGTTACGTTTCGCTCAGGAGGAGGGTAATGATGTCCCTCCTGGAGCGAGAGGGTTTTGATAAGAACCTACTCCTTTCCGTCCACTGACGATGCGACAGTCTTCCAGAAGGTGACTTCTCGCTCCAGGTAAAACGACCATTAGGCCAAGTCTGGTAACACCAGTCATTATATATATATATATTTATATATATATATATATATATATATATATATATATATATATATATATATATATATATATATATATATATATATATATATATATATATATATATACATAAAATCTTTTTTCTTGCTTTGTTGTATCCTGCGTTAGCGCCAGGAACTGACGAAGGACAGCTTCATGTTCACATCCACCTTCTAGATGTGATATACATTGCACCAAAAACAGGTCTCCCTGTCCACGCCTAGCTCCATACACCAGTCAGTAGTTTCTCTTAATCACCTCATTTACCCTAGTTCAACCCCGACAATAGCACGTAGCCCACTGTATTTCACATTTATCCAGCTTGTTCTATCCCATGCATACCTCGCCCTCCTGCATGGTCGGGCCTCAGTTTCTCAAAAGCCTCTTCCACTCCATTCCTCCATCTCCTTCTCAGTCCCTCTCTCCCCATTGCCCACAACACTTCACACAAAAATATCCTTTCAGTTACTTTCTCTTCGTTCATCCTGTGCATATTACAAAATCCCATTTCAACTCATTTTGTTCAGCTCTCACACTTATACTAACCTTACTACCAAGCCTCTCTCTTACACAATCATTCCTTACACGATTTTTACTCTCCTCATACCATACATTGTTCTCCGGCATTTCAGTTTCAATGCATCCACCTTCATCCGTTCTTTTGCATCTAGAGCCCAATACTCACGCCCATGCAGCATGCTCGTGTCTAATCATACTATCATATATACTTATCTTTACCCTCACAGACAGTGACCTCTCCTTATCTTTACCCTCACAGACAGTGACCTCTCCTTTTCTTTACCCTCACAGACAGTGACCTCTCCTTCCACACGCTCACCAATGCACCCAGAACTCTTTCCCTCATAGTCACCTTATGGTTCACTGCAGCTGCACTGCCAGGTACCTAACCCACACCATTTCCTTCAATCTCTCTCACACACACACACTGCAAAATTCAAATGTCAACTTTTGCAGTTTTTCATTCAGGTTTTTCTAACAGAGCCGTGTCATCTATAAACACCATATGACTCATTTACCTGACTCACCACCATATTCATCAGAAAATTAAACAGCCATAGTGAGATCAGTCACTCTGATTGTAGACCCACCTTTACATGGAGCAACCTATTCTTTTCTCTCTCTTCTCGACACACACGTTACTCTTCTAATGAAAACTCCACTACATCCAGCAGCTTTCCTCCTGCATCATGTTTCCCTAACTCTTTCCACAAGGCATCTCCATCCTTATCATGTACTTTCTCCTGATCCACAAATGTCGCATTCAGAATTCCTCTTTTTCTTCAAGTACTCATCAACCAAATTTTTCACACCAAACACCTGGTCCACACATCTTCTGAAACTCCTATAGCAAAACTGCTTTTCCCCAGACCGATGTACTATGCGCATGCCACCACCCTATCAGTCACCACTCTCCCACGCAGCTTACCAGTAATACTCAACAGACTTATATCTCTGTGATTTGAGCATTTCCTCTCGCCTCACCTGACACTTTAACAGCACCATATATGCCTCCTGCCTGTCCTCAGGCAGCTCATCTTACCTCACCTCGCCTAACCTAGAGGAGGGAACTAATAAGATATAATGAAGAAAATAAAAGAAATCACAATACCAACTCGTGACTATGTAAAGACGACAAAGAGACCAGTTTTAGCATTTGGGATTAATAAGCATGAATGTCAGAATCAGAAACACAAACGTAACTGAGTGCGCTGTAATGTATGAGCTGCCTGTGATATATAAGCCTCCAGCCTTCAGCAGCAGAGTTTGGCCACAAGATAAAGATATAAATGAAAGTGTCAGAGTTTAATGTGATTACATGCGTTCTTGAAATTTGGAAACGATTTTGGTTCATGTTTAAATATACATGTTGTAGGGTTTGTATGGTAATACAAGCTGTCTCTAAATAACATTTCCCTGCACAAAATCAGTTTCATCTTGACAGTCATATCATTAGTAGCAGAAATATAATGATCATAAAAAAAGTACCAGATATATATATATCACATATAAGAAAAAGAGAACAAAGAAAAGTGGTTTAAATCAAACCACAAGAAGGTAACGCTGTGTAGCTTAGGCACAGAATGAGATACAAATCATCAGCACCACAAGCCACGGGCACATAAGAACTGACCACTGAAGGAACGAAGAGTCACGCGCTACTCACAACGACAGTTAGTATTGTACATGAAAGATCATACAGATGGAGGTAGTCACTGGTGTTATACACACACACACACATGTGGATGTATAAGGAAGCCTCTCCTGATTGTCCTGTCCCATCAACTGTGGTCGCTAAACTTTGCCTCAAGAAAGTGAGAGTCACTGCGAGGTGACACGTCACAAGTTTTGATATATAGTTCATGGTATTGCTGAACTCCTCGGGGCCCTAGAGTGGGTTCAGACAGTAGCCTTGCAGGCAGAACATGTGGGCTTTGCCCGTGGTTGACATACCCCATCATGAGGGGTCACAGCGGGTCACAATACCCTAGCATGTGGGTCACAGCGGGTCACAGTACACCAGCGTGTGGGTCACAGCGGGTCACAACACCCCAGCATGCGTGTCACAGAGGGTCACAGAACCCCTGCATGTGGGTCACAGCGAGTCACAGTACCCCTGCATATGGGTCACAGTGGATCACAACACCCCAGCATGTGGGTCACAGTGGATCACAATACCCCAGTATGTGGGTCACAGTGGATCACAATACCCCAGTATGTGGGTCACAGTGGATCACAATACCCCAGTATATGGATCACAGCAGGTCACAGTACCCAAAGCGGGTGACAATACCCCAGCATGTGGGTCGCAGCGCGTGACAATACCACATCATGTGGGTCACAGTGGGTCTCAATACCCCAGCATGTGGGTCACAGCGGGTCACAATACCCTAGCATGTGGGTCACAGCGGGTCACAGGAATCTTGGATAACCCACTCCCCTTCCCTCACACTGCATCCATCCCGCCTCCGCCGTGTGCCCATCTCGCTGCTCTGCCTCACTACTACATAACAACGCTGCCGCCGACACATTTTTTTCTCTCCGCTATTCTGGGCTTACCCCAAGAGGATCTCTTGGCTGTGTAGCGCTACGATTTTTAACTCCAATTTGGCACACTAGAGGATACTCCTCACAATACAGGTGGAAGCTCACCACGATTGATTGAGGTTCGATAATCCAGTTGCCGGAAGGGAAGGCTTCCAGCTGAAATAACAGTTATCGCACCACATCTCATCCACCTGTTAGCTCACCGTGCCGAGTTTCCCTTCGTTCGTTCTTCCTGCGCTAGACGTACGATCCTCTATGGCGCAGTGAAACAGTTCACGTAGATACATTTGCTCTGCCGTTCCTAATACTTCGATCTTTCTCTTATGGAAATATCATCTTTCCTTCTGTGGGTAAATGTAATCATTACTTGCATGTCACAGGAATGCGAGACTCGCACATGATCTGGTGGAACGTCGTTATTGGGTTATCTATATTGCACTGCCCGTCCATCAGTCTCCAGTCTGCAGACATGGCAAGGAATTGTTCAGACGCGTGATAACTCACCCCCATACACGTGCACTAGTGATTCATCCTTTTTCTCGTCAGGGTTGAAAACGCTGGCTGCTGGGGTGATATAGATTCGGAAAATTTCTACTATATAAAACGCGAGGGATGGTTTTTTGCCTGCAGAATGGGAGGTATGAAAAGGAAAATAGCGGGAGTAAATGTTAAATCACTGAACAATATCACAACGCCTTTCAGGACGTGGTGGCCAAAGAGGGTGGATATGGTGTGGCGAGGGAGGATGTGGTGGCCAGAGAGGATGGGAGTGGTATGATGAGGGAGGATGTGGTGACCAAAGAGGATGGAAGTGTTGTGGTGAGGGAGGATGTGGTGGCCAGAGAGGTATGGAGTGGTGGTGGTGGAGGAGGATGTGGTGGCCAGAGAGGTATGGAGTGGTGGTGGTGAAGGAGGATGTGGTGGCCAGAGAGGTATGGAGTGGTGGGGATGAAGGAGAGTGTGGTAGCCAAGGAGGGAGAGAGAGTATGTTGGCTAGAGAGTGAGGTCATTGTGGTGATGAGGGAGGGGGTGCAGTGGACAGAGAGGAAGGTCATTGCGGTGATGAGGGAGCGTGTGTTAGCTTGAGTGGTCGTGGGGAGGGAGGGCGTAAATGCTGTGTGGGAGGGCATCAACCTGTCATTTAAACTCCATAACGCTTGACTGTTTCGCTCCAAATTTCTACCTCCAGTCCCACAAATAGATGAGGATACAGGAAATAAACTTTGTCTGGTTCCCTGAGGAGTAAGTCTCGGCTGAACTCTCTCTCTCATTCAACTGTGGGAGGTAAAACCATGAAGGGTGCGCCACTTTGTGTTGCTTGGTGTGGGCTGACCCAATAGCTTCTTCTGGAGACGAGTCCTCCCTTGCCACTGAGGTTCAGACCTCGACTGGGAGAGAGAGAGAGAGAGAGAGAGAGAGAGAGAGAGAGAGAGAGAGAGAGAGAGAGAGAGAGAGAGAGAGAGAGAGAGAGAGAGAGAGAAGAGGAAAATCATCTAAAACCTGAAAAGTCTTTACCAGTTAGGAAAGAAGACGCCGCGTGGGCGCCTCCTGTCACCCCGTTACCGTGTAATACCAATATAAAGGCTGGCGGTGGTCAGTGGTGCATTGTGTTCCCTGCTGTTAAGGATTTCCTGGTCTACATAGAGTCCCATTCTCTCTCTCTCTCTCTCTCTCTCTCTCTCTCTCTCTCTCTCTCTCTCTCTCTCTCTCTCTCTCTCTCTCTCTCTCTCTCTCTCTCTCTCTCTCTCTCTCTCTCTCTCTCTCTCTCTCTCTCTCTCCCAGTCGAGGTCTGAACCTGTTTCCCGCGTTAGCGAGGTACCGCAAGGAGACATAAGAAAGAATGGCCCACCCCACACACATACACATGTATATACATACCTATACATTTCAACATATACATATATATACATTCACATATACATATATACACATGTACATAATCCATACTTGCTGCCTTCATTCATTTTCGTCGCCACCCCGCCACACATGAAATGACAACCCCCTTCCCAACCCCACATGCACGCGAGGTAGCGCTAGGAAAAGACAACAAAGGCCACATTCGTTCACACTCGTTCTCTAGCTGTCATGTATAATGCACCGAAACCACAGCTCCCTTTCCACATCCAGGCCCCACAAACCTTTCCATGATTTACCCCAGACGCTTCAAATGACTTGTTTCAATTCATTGACAGCAGGTCGACAGCGGCATACCACATCGTTCCAATTCACTACATTCCTTGCACAACTTTCACCCTCCTGCATGTTCAGGCCTCGATCGCTCAAAATCTTTTTCACTCCATCTTTCCACCTCCAATTTGGTCTCCCTCTTCTCTTCGTTCCCTCCACCTATGGCACATATATCCTCTTAGTCAATCTTTCCTCACTCATTCTCTCCATGTGACCAAACCATTTCAAAACACCCTCTTCTGCTCTCTCAACCACACTCTTTTTATTACCACACATCTCTCTTACCCTTTCATTACTTACTCGATCAAACCACCTCACACCACATATTGTCCTCAAACATCTCATTTCCAACACATCCACCCTCCTCCGCACAACTCTATCTATAGCCCACGCCTCGCAGCCATATAACATTGTTGGAACCACTATTCCTTCAAACATACCCATTTTTGCTCTCGGAGATAACGTTCTCGCCTTCCACACATTTTTCAACGCACCCAGAACTTTCGCCCCTTCCCCCAGCCTGTGACTCACTTCCGCTTCCATGGCTCCATCCGCTACCAAATCCACTTCCAGATATCTAGAACACTTCATTTCCTCCAGTTTTTCTCCATTCAAACTTATCTCCCAATTGCCTTGCCCCTTAACCCTACTCTACCTAATAACCTTGCTCTTATTCACATTTACACTCAGCTTTCTTCTTTCACGCACTTTACCATACTCAGTCACCAGCTTCTGCAGTTTCTCACATTAACATCCAAAAGTCTCTCTTTCACGCACCTATCAATTAACATGTAATCCAATAACGCTCTCTGACCATCTCTCCTACTTACATACTTATATCTATGTATATCTCTTCGACCAGGTATTCTCAATCACCAGTCCTTTTTCAGCACACAAATCTCCAAGCTCTTCACCATTTCCATTTACAACACTGAACTCCCCATGTACACCAATTATTCCCTCAACTGCCACTTTACTCATCTTATAGACGCTTCCACTACAGACTGCTTCAACCTATGGTTATCAAGGGTGGAGCACATGTCGGGTCTCACGCCTCCTATGTGATCACAATAACGTAAGGTACTTCAGAGACGTGAAGACCAAGATATTCCCGCTCGGCGTTTGTACACGTACTTAGTACTCATTTGTACAGCGGTGCAGCATGGCTGGTGGATGTAGGAGAAACACGAACTCGGTAATCAGGTTATGGACATGACTACCAAGCGACCCTGGCAGGGATAACATGGAGATTCGGGATGTGGATGTTTCTACTGTCATCAGAGAGACTCTCTGCAGCACACCACTTGCCTGCCTGCCTGCCTGCCTCTCTGGTCTTGAAGCAACAGAGGCATTTGTCTCCCACAAGTTGGAGTATGTAGCCGGAGCTCGGCTCTTTAAGGTCGACAACAATATGGGGAGGAGAGAAACATTACTAGAAATTCCGCTTAATCCCAAGCCTTGAGGTGTGGGATTAGCTCTAGCATCGGAGTATGAGGGATTCCTTTATGTGTAGCGAGAGATCTACATCATCTTGGAGAATCTGAGAGAACTTGATCACAGAAATGTAGACGATTACGTATTTACGTGTACTCTCGAGAGGGGTTTCGTATGACTGAGGTGGTTCTTGGCCTGGGTGGAAGAGCGAAGTACTTTGCAAAACCAGCTGTCAGTAGAACGTCACTTCAAGAGAGCAGCTTCCTGTAGTGTTTGTGATTCTCTCTCTCTCTCTCTCTCTCTCTCTCTCTCTCTCTCTCTCTCTCTCTCTCTCTCTCTCTCTCTCTCTCTCTCTCTCTAGACGTCTTTAAGTTCCCTTCAGCGTAGAGTGATAATGACTAGACTTTAATGAGATAAGACTTGCTGGGAGTAAGAAAATGTGTCGTTCACTAAGATAGATAATAGAGGGAGAAGGTGTCCTTCAGACCAATACGGTTGTGTATGAGTCGTTGTGATATACAGGATGAAAGATCTTACTATGATGTGGCGTGGATCATCGTCCAGCAGGTTGTATGGGAGCAAAAAGGACTAGAGGCGATGTCTGCCAAGACATTCTGCCATGAAAACCTCAGCTGGCGAACAACGTGATGCACCACCAGTTTACTTTGCGTCCCTGTCATACATTTACGCTGTGGTAACTTCCTTTACCACCAAGAGTCTGCCCGGCTTACAGTCAGGAGAATTTTCGCGTGAAAACTTTACCCGCCTTTAGGGAGCGAGGTGTGTCCACTACGTCAGCAGTGCTCAGCATAAAGGAGAGGAAGTTAACCTCTTAGACCTGCCCAAAGGAGGCTGGAAATCTGCAGAGGCGACCAAGACGAATAGACGTAGTTTCGATTCTCTCTCTCTCTCTCTCTCTCTCTCTCTCTCTCTCTCTCTCTCTCTCTCTCTCTCTCTCTCTCTCTCTCTCTCTCTCTCTCTCTCTCTCTCTCTCTCTCTCTCTCTCTCTCTCTCTCTCTCTCTCGCCAACAGAACCGCCTCAGAAGGAAAGTTTTCAATCTTGGAGAATTTGAATTAATCTCGCTAAATGAGTTTCCTCGGCGATGTAAAGGAGAGAGAGAGAGAGAGAGAGAGGGAGGTGCAGATGAGGCTCATCCGAATGGGAAATGGTTGCCTCTACATCCTCCACACCTTCCAAGAAACAGAAAGTGAACACAAGGACCGGCAGGGCGCCGGGTGAAGGTGTACAGCTCGTGAGAGAAGCTCACTCACGAGTTAATGTTTCACTAAGAGTTTTGTGTGGTAATGAATGTGAGAAAGGAACACAATTATTTGGGAGGTATAATTCATGTGAAGACATTTAAGGCACAATGCAGACATAGGTTAGCAACCACATACATGTCTACCCATACACAGAATCCACCACATACATGTCTACCCATACTCAGAATCCAACTTGACTGACGTATCTGAGGAAACATCAATGGATAATTTTGCCGAAGATGTGATCCAGGTGGGAATGTCACCCAAACCTGGATAAAGTATAGCGGCTACGTGGCTTGTGGAGGAAATAGAATGCATGTGTTGAGTCCCTCCCACCAACACTCTACACATGCAAAGATATGCACACTATGAGAAAAATAATCCCAGTGGTGCATTTCTCGTCATGATTTCCATTATGTTTCGTACGTATACATATCATAGGAGCATGTGATTATGATCGAGGAAATCTTGATGTCCTCGTTAATATGCTCAGTAGTCACTACGTAGTCACTAGTTTTTTTAATATATGGCGTACATTTACGAGATGAGAATCATTCATTTTCCTCGGTATGAATAGCCACTTAATTCCAAACATCGCTTTCATTACGGCGTCCACCTGTATCCCTCTGGCTTCAATGTAGCTTAAGTTTTTTTCATTCAGTCACCGGCAGCTGCCTTGCATCTCATTACACCATTATCTTACAGAAGAAGTCCACCCGGGACTAATGAGGAAACACACCACGCCACGCTAGCTCTAATCTCATCCCAGACATCCCTCACTCCCCGAATTCCCCGGAGATCGATACCCACTTGGTAATACTGACGCCCTAACAGGCAGACACACACACACACCCTCTGTCTGTCTGTCTCGCGCACACACACACACACACACACACACACACACACACACACACACACACACACACGGCAATAATAACGCAGGTGCACACACCTGGTGATACTAACTTTCTGGTGCTAGACACCGTCCTTACCTTATGGCATCAGGAGTCCTTAGTGGTAGAGCTGGACACACTCGTCATGGTACCAGCCCTCCAGGGGATATCCCACACACCTGGTGCTGCTAACACTGGCAGACGTGGATGTCCCACACACCTGGTGCTGCTAACACTGGCAGACGTGGGTGTCCCACACACCTGGTGCTGCTAACACTGGCAGACGTGGGTGTCCCACACACCTGGTGCTGCTAACACTGGCAGACGTGGTTGTCCCACACACCTGGTGCTGCTAACACTGGCAGACGTGGGTGTCCCACACACCTGGTGCTGCCAACACTATTGGACGTGTGTGCCCCACACACCTGGTATCATCAATACTCCCGGTTGTTGGTGGGTGGTGTGTGGGGGTGTGGGAAGGGAATGCTAACACTAACTCGCCTGAGGTGGCCATTATCACCCTCGTCACTCCATTGGTCTGGACCCAACACCTGGAGGTTCCACGACTCCCACAGATGATGGTGCTCCACGCCAGCAGTGCCTTACAAACCTCCAAACCCAGCAAGCCTGTTACATGGCTCGACCTCCTTCTGTAAGATAGCCCTCCCCTACCTCCCTCATCCAACGCCCACGCTGAGCTGCCTTATTTCATTTTTTCGCCATTTTCCGCGTCAGCGAGGTAGCGCCAGGAACGGACGAAGAAATTTCCTCTGATTGAGCCGTCGAGCAAGATACTCTTCGCTTGGGTCTTTCTTTATTAAATTTCTAGGAACTGAGATTCGAGAAGTAGAGGGTTTCCAGCCTTCCGCTCCCGTTCCCTTTAGTCGCATTGTACGACACGCGGGGAATGCGTGGGTAGGATAATCCCAGAAAGTATCCTTCTCTCCATAGTCTTATGTGGTCGAATTATGACATCATAGAACAGTTCTCGGTTCATTTCGTCCAGTAACACCAAGATAGTTTATTCCAACAAAGTAATTCTGTTTTAAGAGGCTTATTTCCTCCTCCTATTAGGCTAATAACTAATTTGCGTCATTTGAACCCCGTGAAACAATCCTTGATCATTATGTGTATCAGTAACTTAAGACTTTAATCACCCTGATCTATTTTGATCTTCAGATTACTTAAACATTCTGGTCTTATCTTCTTTCATTGCCTTGTATGGAAATTACCTCATCAGAGTAACTCACCTCATAACATCATCTTGCCTCATGAGGACCAGCAGGTCAGTAAACCTATCCTTTACATGCCCTTGCCACCTGTCGTCTGGCCCCAAGTGTACACTAGCCTGCTCTGGGTACGTTTGTTGATCGTACGAACTTTCCAGGTGTTCCAGCGGTTTGACTTTGCCACACCGTACGTATCATCAGCAGCTTGAGCTGGGGATAGCAAATATCTATGTTTACGATATGGTAAACACCGAAAACGGTGTGAAACTGCGACACTCAACTTCTCCAGTGTTGCAAACTGTCTACACAGTATACCTCTTTAGTTGGCATTAGAGAACCACACTCTAAATCTTTGTAAAGGTAAGCATACAACACCAGAGGAGTCGCCAGCGCAACCAGTCCAAAGCAGAAGTTCAATATGTATCCACTCTCCCTTTCCCCACAGGTTCTTGATTGCCGTTTCCCGCGTTTGCAAGGTAGCGCCAGAAAACAGACGAAAAAAGACAAGACACGTCCAGCCGCATACACACACACACACACACACATATATATATACATATATATATATATATATATATATATATATATATATATATATATATATATATATATATATATATATAAATATATATATATATGCATATATATATATATATATATATATATATATATATATATATATATATATATATATATATATATATATATATATATATATATATATGAAAGAGAAGAGAGAGGCATTTGAACGATTTTTGCAGGGAAATAATGCAAATGGCTGGGAGATGTATAAAGGAAAGAGGCAGGAGGTCAAGAGAAAGGTGCAAGGGCGAGAAAGAGGGCAAATGAGAGTTGGGGTGAGAGAGTATCATTAGATTTTAGGGAGAATAAAAAGATGTTTTGGAAGGAGGTAAATAAAGTGCGTCAGACAAGGCAACAAATGGGAACTTCAGTGAAGGAGCCTAATGGGGAGGTGATAACAAGTAGTGGTGATGTGAGAAGCAGATGGAGAGAGTATTTTGAAAGTTTGTTGAATGTGTTTGATAATAGAGTGGCAGACATAGGGTGTCTTGGTCGAGGTGATGTGCAAAGTGAGAGGGTTAGGGAGAATGATTTGGTAAACAGAGAACAGGTAGTAAAAGCTTTGCGGAAGATGAAAGCCGGCAAAGCAGCGGGTTTGGATAGTATTGCAGTGGAATTTATTAAAAAAGGGGATGACTGTATTGTTGACTGGTTGGTAAGGATATTCATTGTATGTATGACTCATGGTGACGAACCTGAGGACTGGCAGAATGTTCGCATAGTGCCATTGTCCATTTCACTCGCCACACATGAAAATAACCACCCCCTCCCCCAAATGTGCGCGACGTAGCGCTAGGAAAAGACAACAAAGGCCACTCTCGTTCACATTCAGTCTCTAGCTGTCATGTAATAATGCACCGAAACCACAGCTCCCTTTCCACATCCAGGCCCCACACAACTTTCCATAGTTTACCCCAGACGCTTCACATGCTCTGGTTCAATCCATTGACAGCACGTCGACCCCGGTACACCACATCGTTCCAATTCACTCTATTCCTTGCACGCCTTTCACCCTCCTGTATGTTCAGGCTCCGATCACTCAAAATCTTTTTCACTCCATCTTTCCACCTCCAATTTGGTCTCCCACTTCTCCTCGTTCCCTCCACCTCCGACACATATATTCTCTTGGTCAATCTTTCTTCACTCATTCTCTCCATGTGACCAAACCATTTCATCACACCCTCTTCTGCTCTCTAAACCACACTCTTTTTATTACCACACATCTCTCTTACCCTATTATTACTTACTCGATCAAACCACCTCACACCACACATTGTCCTCAAACATCTCATTTCCAACACATCTGCCCTCCTCGCACAACTCTATCCATAGCCCACGCCTCGCAACCATACAACATTGTTGGAACCACTATTCCTTCAAACATACCCATTTTTGCTTTCCGAGATAATGTTCTCGAGTTCCACACATTCTTCAACGTTCCCAGAACTTTCGCCTCCTCCCTCACCCTATGATTCACTTCCGCTTCCATGGTTCCATCCGCTGCCAAATCCACTCCCAGATATCTAAACACTTCACTTCCTCCAGTTTTTCTCCATTCAAACTTACCTCCCAGTTGACTTGTCCCTCAACCCTACTGTACCTAATAACCTTGCTCTTATTCACATTTACTCTTAACTTTCTTCTTTCACACACTTTACCAAACTCAGTCACCAGCTTCTGCAGTTTCCCACACGAATCAACCACCAGCGCTGTATCATCAGCGAACAACAACTGACTCACTTCCCAAGCTCTCTCATCCACAACAGGCTGCATTCTTGCCCCTCTTTCCAAAACTCTTGCATTCAACTCTCTAACAACCCCATCCGTATACAAGTTAAACAACCATGGAGACATCACACACCCCTGCCGCAAACCTACATTCACTGAGAACCAATCACTTTTCTCTCTTCCTACACCTACACGTGCCTTACATCCTCGATAAAAACTTTTCACTGCTCCCACACCATATATTCTTAATACCTTCCACAGAGCATCTCTATCAACTCTATCATATTCCTTCTCCAGATCCATAAATGCCACATGCAAATCCCTTTGCTTTTCTAAGTATTTCTCACATACATTCTTCAAAGCAAACACCTGATCCACACATCCTCTTCCACTTCTGAAACCTCACTGCTCTTCCCCAATCTGATGCTCTGTACATGCCTTCACCCTAACACCTTATCAAGGCTCCTGAAGCCTAAGGCTGCGTACTTCTTGGAGCAGGAAAATATAGACTCCTTTGAAGTCACAAGTTCTTTGACGAGACTGAACTCCCAGTTGTGCAGCCTCGCCAAAATTGATTTCTCACGAGGGGAAAATCCGCCTTGCTTGCCTTCGGCTCCCGAAATAGAGATGTTCCCAGGGCGAAGCCTCGAAGGCAGGAGACCTTGCTTACGAAGGAGGAGGACGGAGGAATTGTTACTGGTCGTGAGCGGTCTTGCACGATCAGGATGTGAGTTATGGGGAGGATGTTCTATAGAGGAGTCAAGGGGTGAGAGCAATGGGTAGGAAATTGATTTGGTGGGGTAAGGGTGAGGATAATGGGGAGGAAATTTACAAAGCGGGTGAGGGCACTGAGGGGGAGGGAGGGAGATTATGTTTAGGGTAATAGGTAATGAATGGAAAGGGAAACTGCGTAATAAGGTGTCAGAGGTGGGGGGAACAGGGAGAAGTGGGAGACCAAATTGGAGGTGGAAGGATGTAGTGAAAAAGGTTTTGAGCGATCGGGGCCTGAACATACAGGAGGGTGAAAGGTGTGCAAGGAATAGAGTGAATTGGAACTATGTGGTATACCGGGGTGGACGTGCTGTCAATGGATTGAACCAGGGCATGTGAAGCGTCTAGGATAAACCATGGAAAGGTTTGTGGGGCCTGGATGTAGAAAGGGAGCTGTGGTTCCGGTGGATTACACATGACAGCTAGAGACTTGAGTGTGAACAAATGTGGCCTTTGTTGTCTTTTCCTAGCGCTACCTCGCGGTGGGTGGGATTGGGGGTGA
The DNA here is from genome assembly GCF_036320965.1 of Panulirus ornatus. Classification (NCBI taxonomy): domain Eukaryota; kingdom Metazoa; phylum Arthropoda; class Malacostraca; order Decapoda; family Palinuridae; genus Panulirus; species Panulirus ornatus. Next base: position 15,967,130 of record NC_092286.1, on the reverse strand, counting down.
GGGGGGTGGGGGTTGGGGGGGGGGGGTGCTATTTCACATGTGGGGGGTTGGTGACGGGAATGGATAAAGGCAGCAAGTATGAATATGTTCATGCGTATATATATATATATATATATATATATATATATATATATATATATATATATATATATATATATATATATATATATATATATATATATATATACATAAAACCTAAGAACATTGGAGAGTCATTTATTTCTGTGTCGTGAACCTACGATTATGAGGTGAGAGCGTCCAAATGCACAAGATAAATTCTAGACCTCCCGCTGAGTGACAACATTAACAGGGGACGTGGCAGCCAGCGAACACAAAGCCTGGATTAGGCTGTATTGTGTCAGGAGTGCCGACACCACCACCGGCCTACAAGCTCATTAGATGAATTTTAGAGGGCATGGAACAAAGAAGCGGCAGTAGTGATTAAAGCTGTAATTGCCCTAGTAGCTCAGGCCACAGTCATTGTGATTGTGAGGCCGTACAGGAAGTTGGTGGGTGTTGGCCTAGATGTCAGTCCACCTCCTTGAACTTGTTTTTGAGCGTAATGATGATCGATGTATACTACGTATCTCGAGCAAAAGCGGCAGTGATTGCTACTCACAGACCACATCAGAACAGCGATTCACATACCCCGACATAGCAGAGGAGGAGAGGAGGAGCAGGAAAGAGATGAGAGTGGAACACACAGCAGACGATTGCAAGCACATCACTGACGCATTTATGAAGCCAAGATCTTCTCAACACGGCATTGGTGAATGTACAATGATGGTGACAAGATTCCTGAGCAAGCCTATGCTACAATACGGATCTGTGTAGAGAAGGGTCACCCTTCCTACAAAGGAAGCTGCCACCACCCACTCACACGTACGTAGAGCAACATAGGTAGTCTACCAAACTAGTTAAGAAAACCACGAGGAGGAAAGAATACAAAAAGCTACACTAATGGAGACGACAACATTGCTGCTATGTATATTGTCCCCAGTGGCCAGGGTAACATAATGTACACGGGCGAGACGTCTCGAGACTTGAATAACACAGTATATGGACAGAGATGTATTCAACGAGCAACACAACAGGAATAACAGGAACATCCCAGGCTCGTGTCGAAGAACCACACAGACCTGGAAAACGACTAGCAAAGAATGCTTGAGGAGAGGTTGATAAAGAGAATGTATGTGTTAGAAGTGGACGGGGGTCAAAGACAAGTAGGAGACCAAATTGGAGATGGAAGGAGAGGGTGAAAAGTAACCTGAGTGTTTGGAGCGTGAGCATGCAGGAGGGTGAAAGACGTGCATGGTAAAGAGTGACTTAAAACGATGTGATGATATACAGGGGTCGAAGTGCTCTCAATGGACTGAACCACGGCATTTGAAGCGTCGGGGGGAAACCAGGGAAAGGTCTGTGGTAACTGGTTGTGGATAAGGGGCTGTCGTATTGGTACATTACACATGACAGTTGGAGAATGGCTGTGAGCGAATGCGGCCTGTTCTTCGTTTGTTCCTGGATCATTCCCGCTAAAAAGGGTAGCAGCAAATTCGTATGAAAAAAAAAAAAAAAATATATATATATATATATATATATATATATATATATATATATATATATATATATATATATATATATATATATATATATATATATATATATATATATATATATATATATATATATATATAAAATATATATATATATATATATATATATATATATATATATATATATATATATATATATATATATATATATATATATATTTATATATATATATATATATATATATATATATATATATATATATATATATATATATATATATAAATATATATATATATATATATATATATATATATATATATATATATATATATATATATATATATATATATATATACTCTGATAACTAGGAGAAATATATTTGAATCTTATATCTTAAATGCCCAAGAACTGTAAGAAGAATATTAGTGAACGTCTAACCATACTGGATAGCTTTGTTGTTGGCACAATTTGTAAACAGGTTTGATGCATATGCTAGATCAAGTGCACAACTATGACCAAATGGCGTCCTAGCTACGTCCCTTCGTTGTATATCAACAGACTGTTATATTTCTTTCTTGTATCTCCCCTGATGATGTGATTATTACATGAAAGTACACTTGGAAACTTATTGTGTTTCATTTCCCCGTGGACTCATGGGAAGGAGGCTTGTGTGAGGAAGTACCAGGAGAGATTGAGTGCAGAATGGAAAAAAGGTGTGTGCAAAGTACGTAAGGGGAGTGGAGGAAGAATGAGATGTATTTAGGGAAGCAGTGATGGTTTACACAAAAGATGCTTGCGGCATGAGAAGCTTTGGAGCTCGGCAGATTAGAAAAGGTAGTGAATGGTGGGATGAAGAAGTAAGATTATTAGTGAAAGACAAGAGAGAAGCTTTTGGCCGAGTTTTGCAGGTGAATAGTGCAAATGACTGGGAGATGTATAAATGAAAGAGGCAGGAGGTCAAGAGAAAGGTGCAAGAGGTGAAAAAGACGGCAAATGAGAGTTGGGGTGAGAGAGTATCATTAAATCTTAGGGAGAATAAGAAGATGTTTTAGAGGGAGGTAAATAAAGTGCGTAAGACAAGAGAACAAATGGGAACTTCAGTGAATGGGGCTAATGGAGAGGTGATAACAAGTCGTGGTGATGTGAGGAGATGGAGTGAGTATTTTGAAGGTTTGTTGAATGTGTTAGAAGATAGAGTGGTAGATATAGGGTGATTTGGACGAGGTGGTGTGCGAGGTGAGAGTGTTAGGGAGAATGATTTGGTAAACAGAGAAGAGGTAGTAAAAGCTCTGCGGAAGATGAAAGCCGGCAAGGCGGCGGGCTTGGATGGTATTGCAATGGAAGTTACTTAGAAGGGGGTGACTGTGTTGTTGAATGGTTGGTAAGATTATTTAATGTATGTATGACTCATAGTGAGGTGCCTGAAGATTGGCGGTATGCATGCATAGTTCCATTGTACAAAGGCAAAGGGGATAAAGGTGGGTGTTCAAATTACGGAGGTATATGTTTGTTGAGTATTCCTGGGAAATTATATGGGAGGGTAATGACTGAGAGGGTGAATGCATGTATAGAGAATCAGATTGGAGAAGAGCAGTGTGGTTTCAAAAGTGGTAGCGAATGTGTGGATCAGGTGTTTGCTTTGAAGAATGTATGTGAGAAATACTTTGAAAAGCAAATGGATTTGTATGTAGCATTTATGGATCTGGAGAAGGCATATGATAGAGTTGATAGAGATGCTCTGTGGAAGGTATTAAGAATATATGGTGTGGGAAGCAAGTTGATAGAAGCCTTCAAAAGTTTTTATCTAAGATGTAAGGCATGTGCGCGAGTGGGAAGAGAGGAAAGCGATTGGTTCTCAGTGAATGTTGGTTTACGGCAGGGGTGCGTGATGTCTCCATGGCTGTTTACTTTTATTTATGGATGGGGTTGTTAGGGAGGTGAATGTAAGAGTTTTGGAGATAGGGGCTAGTATGCAGTCTGTTGTGGATGAAAGAGCTTGGGAAGTGAGTCAATTGTTGTTCGCTGATGATACACCGCTGGAGGTTGATTCGGGTGAGAAACTGCAGAATCTGGTGACTGAATTTGGTAAAGTGTGTGAAAGAAGAAAGCTGAGAGTAAATGTGCATAAGAGCAAGGTTATTCGGTACAGTAGGGTTGAGGGACAAGTCAACTGGGAGGTAAGTTTGAATGGAGAAAAACTGGAGAAGTGAAGTGTTTTAGGTATCTGGGAGTTGATTTGGCAGCGGATGGAACCATGGAAGCGGAAGTGAATCACTGGGGTGGGGGAGGGGGCGAAGGTTCTAGGAGCGTTGAAAAATGTGTGGAAGGCAGGAACATTATCTCGGATAGCAAAAATGGGTATGTTTGAAGGAATAGTGGTTCCAACAATGTTATATGTTTGCGAGGTGTGGGCTATAGATAGAGTTGTGCGGACAAGGGTGGATGTGTTGGAAATGAGATGTTTGAGGACAATATGCGGTGTGAGGTGGTTTGATCGAGTAAGTAATTAAAGCGTAATAGAGAGATGTGTGGTAATAAAAAGAGTGTGGTTGAGAGAGCAGAAGAGGGTGTTTTGAAATGGTTTGGTCACATGGAGAGAATGAGTGAGGAAAGATTGACCAAGAGGATATATGTGTCAGAGGTGGAGGGAACGAGGAGAAGTGGGATACCAAATTGGATGTGGAAAGATGGAGTGAAAAGATTTTAAGGGATCGCGGCCTGAACATGCAGGAGGTTGAAAGGCGTGCGAGGAATAGAGTGAATTGGAACGTGCTATCGATAGATTGAACCAGGGCATGTGAAGCGTCTGTGGTAAACCATGGAAAGTTTTGTGGTGCCTGGATGTGGAAAGGGAGCTGTGGTTTAGGTGCATTATACATGATAGCTAGAGACTGTGTGTGAACGAATGTGGCCTTTGTTGTCTTTTCAAAGCACTACTCCATATATATATATATATATATATATATATATATATATATATATATATATATATATATATATATATATATATATATATATATATATATATATATATATATATATATATATATATATATATATATATATATATATATATATATATATATATATATATATATATATATATATATATATATATATATATATATATATATATATATATATATATATATATATATATATATATATATATATATATATATATATATATATATATATATATATATATATATATATATATATATATATATATATATATATAAGTGCATACATACATATATACATACATACATACATACATACATACATACATACATACATAGTGTATGCTGAAAGCTCCAGTCAATGACAAAATTCAACACCGGGGTTTAAACCACATTTGAAATACGAGAGAGGTAGATTGAGTGGTAAGGGTAAATAAAAAAGAATCGAGAGTTGTAGGAAATAGAAAACCTCCAATTTGAAAAAAGGGGAGAAGTTGCAATTGCTAGGAATGACATGAGGGACTAAAGAATTCCAGTCCTCCGCGGTTGGGGGAAAGAATCAGACACCACAACAGTCAACCCTGGAGTTGTCATCGGCCGCTCAGTAATGATGCGACGCAATTCGTTACCGAGGAATGCGTGATGTAGCTAATGGTGGGAGTTCACGAGGAGATAATGACCCTCGTAGTTATAATCTAATGTAATATATGTAGCACAGGGAAAGCCATTCAATATTGTAGGGTCGAGTAAGAGGGTCATGCTTTGAAATCAGACTTTTGGAAATTGATGGGATTGCTTGGGCCTCGTTATCATACAGAGCGAGGTCCTCCCTACATGTGTAAGCAGTGCCCCCATACAAGGGCAGATCAGTTCTTCGTGTATCTGGAATAGCTTTTCATAGGAGAAGAATTTTCAGCATCTGAAAAGGCTTCGAAATTCTACAGGGGCAGACATAGTTGTTTGTTTAATGTGGATTAACCAGAAGAGATAGGAGAGAGGTATGAGGGGCTTTGGAAATAGGGATGGTCAGATGTTGAGGTTCTGAAGCTTCCACCATAAGTGTATTGCTCCTACCCCACTGAGACATCCTGTCTGAGTTTAGAGATGAAATTGTGTCTGAAAATGGTGTAGAATATTGCATTGCTCTGTCCTCAGCGAAGGACTGCATCTGGTTATCACCTGCTAAGGACATTATTTCTTTGATGAAAAGGAGGAATAGTTTACGTGAGAGGATACAACTTCAAGGGGCAACTGCTATTGGTGAGGGAAGGGGTAGATATTGAGCCATCAACATTTATGGCTACAGATCGTCCACAGATGAACACAGTTATGAAGACACTTACTGGTTGACACCCACCGTACACAACAGTGTCACACTGTTCTGTAGAAAACTTTGAGACAATTCATGACTGAAAGGTTTCTGATACGAAGACATGAGACATTCATCTTTGAATCTTTCCATTAGTCAGTAGAAATGTAAATACATAAATAAATCTTATATATCAGTCAGTTGTTGTTCGCTGATGATACAGCGCTGGTGGCTGATTCATGTGAGAAACTGCAGAAGCTGGTGACTGAGTTTGGTAAAGTGTGTGGAAGAAGAAAGTTAAGAGTAAATGTGAATAAGAGCAAGGTTATTCGGTACAGTAGGGTTGAGGGTCAAGTCAATTGGGAGGTGAGTTTGAATGGAGAAAAACTGGAGGAAGTGAAGTGTTTTAGATATCTGGGAGTGGATCTGGCAGCGGATGGAACCATGGAAGCGGAAGTGGATCATAGGGTGGGGGAGGGTGCGAAAATTCTGGGGGCCTTGAAGAATGTGTGGAAGTCGAGAATATTATCTCGGAAAGCAAAAATGGGTATGTTTGAAGGAATAGTGGTTCCAACAATGTTGTATGGTTGCGAGGCGTGGGCTATGGATAGAGTTGTGCGCAGGAGGATGGATGTGCTGGAAATGAGATGTTTGAGGACAATGTGTGGTGTGAGGTGGTTTGATCGAGTGAGTAACGTAAGGGTAAGAGAGATGTGTGGAAATAAAAAGAGCGTGGTTGAGAGAGCAGAAGAGGGTGTTTTGAGGTGGTTTGGGCACATGGAGAGAATGAGTGAGGAAAGATTGACCAAGAGGATATATGTGTCGGAGGTGGAGGGAACGAGGAGAAGAGGGAGACCAAATTGGAGGTGGAAAGATGGAGTGAAAAAGATTTTGTGTGATCGGGGCCTGAACATGCAGGAGGGTGAAAGGAGGGCAAGGAATAGAGTGAATTGGAGCGATGTGGTATACCGGGGTTGACGTGCTGTCAGTGGATTGAATCAAGGCATGTGAAGCGTCTGGTGTAAACCATGGAAAGCTGTGTAGGTATGTATATTTGCGTGTGTGGACGTATGTATATACATGTGTATGGGGGGGGGGGTTGGGCCATTTCTTTCGTCTGTTTCCTTGCGCTACCTCGCAAGCGCGGGAGACAGCGACAAAGTATAATAAAAGATAAAATATATATATATATATATATATATATATATATATATATATATATATATATATATATATATATATATATATATATATATATATATATATATATATAAAAGCTTGTTTAACGTTCCCTTCGTTAGTGAGGCCTCATTCGTTTTCACACATTCTATAGTTATGACGTGTTACGCACCGAAATTACAGCCCCATAGCCCAACCAGGCCTAACAGACTTTTCTATGGTTTAGCCGGGATGCTTCATATACCCTGGTTCAGTCCAGTGACAGCACGTTGACCCCTGTACAGTACATCACTCCAATTCACTCTGTCCGTGCATGCTTTTCACCCTTCTGCACGCCATCTGGCAGCGCAAGAGGCCATTAGGGTGGCGTGGCGGCATCCAGACCCAAAGAGGAAAAATGATGGTCTAATTCAAAAGATATTTCACTCCATTTCTCCATCTTCAACATGGTCTGCCACTTCTTTTTTTCCCCTACACTCACTTATGATACATACGTCCTCCTTCTTAACCTCTCCTCACTCATCCTCTTCATATGTCTACACCATTTCAGCATACCTTTAGCTCTCCCAACCATATCACATTCATATTACCAACCTCTCGCTCACTCTTTCATTACTTACTCGATCAATCCACCTCACACTACATAGTGAGAGAGAGAGAGAGAGAGAGAGAGAGAGAGAGAGAGAGAGAGAGAGAGAGAGAGAGAGAGAGAGAGAGAGAGAGAGAGAGAGAGAGAGATGTACACATACGTTTCTCTTTTCAGATCTTTCTCATAGATTTCAGGTAATGGGTCGATAGAGCGTCGTATGAGACGTATACATTCCTAGTTTATCGCCAACTCAGATGTCACTGCGAACACGAAGGAAACGAAGGAAATGATAGCCAATAAAAAGGATAAATGAAACACACCAGTGAAAAAAGATTTAGCTAATATTAAAAGGCGAGACACAGTAGGTTCATAGTTTCCAAGTTTGACATACATATATATATATACATATATAGTCATCTCACTGGAGATTAATTTTGAAAGTTTATTTACAGGAGAACGAGGTTGATTCCTCGGAAGAAATTCCGTTTTCTAACTCCCTGTTACAGGAATACCAACCACCCTTACATTCAGTTATTTCGGAGATCATGTCTGAAATGACCTAGAGGTTCACAAATTACATGAAGTCATTTTCAGTCACTGAAGATGGTATAATGAGTCAGACACAAAGTCTTAATTGAGTTGATGACTTTGTACTGCCTAAAGTTAACTATACACTCATGTACAGAACTGCATACTGTGGTGTGTGTGTGTGTGTGTGTGTGTGTGTTTGTGTATTGCATACGACTTTATATAACGTCTTGTGGATGAGAAAGTTGTCATATATGTATATATATATATATATATATATATATATATATATGAACTTTGAGATAGAATGAAAAAAAGCCCTGGGAAGATCTGCCTTATATATATATATATATATATATATATATATATGTATATATATATATATATATATATATATATATATATATATATATATATATATATATATATATATATATATATATATATATATATATATATATATATATATACATATATATATATATATATATATATATATATATATATATATATATATATATATATATATATATATATATATATATATATATATATATATATATATATATATATATATATATATATATATATATATATATATATATATATCAGACTGTATGTGACCTCTGTTTCCACCACACTCTAACACAGAATATGACTTGAGACAAATATTTACTTCCGAGTGTTTTATTCACACTATCACAGAATTCCCCGCTGGCACAAAATCTGCCTCTTCTTTGGTCGGAGGAGGAAGAGGCTTTGTTCTTTATGGTGCAGTAAACTAAGCTGTGTTCCCCAAACAGTTTTATGGTAAACTGGCCGACAGTATCCTTATCTAGTTTCCTTCTCTCAGAATAAAGGAAAAGAATATGATCAACACAGAGCGAGGTATACACCAGGTGTTTGAACACATTAGTTGCATCTTCTATATTCTCCCTTAGGCAGCAAAGGGTTTGGCAGGGAACATGGATGACTTAATCTTTCCTTCAAAGTCGGATGCTCTAACATTTTCTATCATAATGCTGATAATATGTGGTGGAAAAAGTCTGCCAAACTCAAAAAGAATAATATGTCTTGTATTCATATCATCTATTTCGTAAAATGTTATTTCTCTCCATTTCATGAAATGATTTTTTTCATTCTTCTTTTCTGTAATGTTTACGACCAGATGAAAAAAAAAAAAAAAAGATCTTTGCAACACTAATGAAAATAATATTCATCTCGTATGATATGTAGAATACAAGAAAATTGTCATGATATTTGATATTCTTCTTCCTTCGTTAACGCATCTTTCAATTTTTCAGTGATTTTCTTTTTTTCTTTTTGAATGACTCCCGTTTCTCTACCAGCCTTTATAAGTCTGATGACCAAATTCTATTTCTCAGATGTAGGCAAGTATTCCTCAGGTGCCTTATTCTAAGAAATAAAAGAAAGTATATATATATATATATATATATATATATATATATATATACATATATATATATATATATATATATATATATATATATATATATATATATATATATATATATATATATATATATATATATATATATATATATATATATATATATATATCGTATTTCTGATTGGCTTGAACTCAACTTCACGGATCTTTTTTCTCTTAAGAGAATCGCGAAGAAAACGAAAAACATAAATTTCTTAATTCCGTGAGTTTACAACCATACACTGAGGCCTTGTGTGGTATGACGATGGGGAGCAAGTGTCTGAGTGTGAATCTGGTCATTACCTGCCTGCACTGTATTCAGAATAGTTCTAACCGTTCATAGATATTCTATACTGGACACTTGAGTTCAGTATCATCATTAGTCTCCTGAACTACTAATTAAGTCTTTCCCCCCCCCCATGTCATAAGCTTCTATTTATTGATAGTCTTTCGTAATGCAATATATGTATATGAATAGGCGGTGCTGCACAGTTCTGACGTGTGCGTTTTGTGACCTGCAGAATGCGAGAGGAACCTTATCGAAGGTGACCAGTGCTTTATCCCACAGTGCCTCTTAACAGAGGTCTCTATCTCTATATTTACAACATTACACCATCAGAGATTCCCGACTCAAGCCTTATAAATGGCGATAAGACTTGACTTTGATCCTGTACAGTCATATACAAATGCTATATACAGTGATTCGTGATAACCACAGCTCCTTCTTGATTAGAGTATGTCTATAGATTCTTCGACCCTCAGGCAAGAGCTTCGTTATTACATATAAACCTTTTCTCATTTCTAAATTCCTGCTCTCACGCTTTTTTTCTCTTCTGTTATGCTCACTGGTCTAATTGAAGGGTGATTACTAGTCCACCTCAGTTCACAGACACATTCATGGCCTACTTCCTCTTCGTATTATTTACACCTTTGCTAACTATTCCTTTTCATAGCCTTTTGATTCGTTACATTTATCATCCTGTAGTTATTTGACTGCATCGATAGCAAGGTCAAATTCACAATGTCATCTAGATACCCGACTATGTCTGTGAATATTATACATTCCCTCGTCTCTGCTTAGCACAGAGTTCCAATTTTCTTTCTTTTATATTTCATGTATTCCAGGCTACTTGCCCATAGTTTTCAGTTTCTCTCAATCGTCGCCAGAAAACCAACACACATGATTGACTTTGGAAGCTGATGCTTTCTAGATCTCACTTAGAACTTATACCTACAACTTTTCTCTTTTTTTTCTGTAAAGAACTATTTACTGACATAGTTTCGATCACCACAAATAGATTACCTGATTATCGTCTGCACTTTCACTTGATGATTCAATACGTTCAATATTTTCACCTTAGAATAACACTTTGTGTAATGGGTTACATCTCTCCTACCCAGCGTCCTTGTCAGCTGCAAGTGAATATTTAAATAAGAGCAGTGTGTTCCCGTCTGTTGTGGTGCATTTTATCTCATCCTTTTTACCAAAGTAGCACCAAAAAGTCCCCCGTGTTCTCTCTTCCTAATATTCTTTCCTGTCATTATTCGTACCTTCTCTTTTCTTGTCCTGTTTTTTGTCCTGACGTTTCTCTCCCTCCATCGACCAGCAGTTCAGTGAGTCATCCCAGTGTTGGCATGGGTTGTGTTTGTTGCTTGGGAGGTTTGCTTCTCCTTCGCCAGTGTGTTGAATCATCGAGGTCGATCTAACCTGAAACGTTCTCGTCCTGGAGAAGAGGTTAAGATATCACATTTGACAACTGTGCCATCGAAGTCAACAGTTCACGGAACACTACGGGTCACCTGGATCAACAGTCCTCCAAAAACACCCTCAGGTTACCCTAGTTAAACATGAGAAATCTGATTACCCAAGGCGATGGATCACCCATGCGCTCTGTCGATAAGAAAACCACCAAGGTCAGGTCAATCAAGAAGTCACACAGACCGTCATAAGGTCGGGCAGTCTGGGGTCATCACTCGGTATCGTCAGCGGGGCGAGTGAAGCGGTAGAAGCAAGAGTTGTGGTCGTCGCTAGGTCTGCGTGGCACTTCCTCCTCGTATGGCTTGGCTCTCTGCTGCTGCAGCTCCGTCCGTACCTAAAGATGGGTGTGGCACAGATCAATCATCTGGACTACGGAAAAAAGATCGGTGCACATAACGTCTTAAGATGTTCGAGATGTTAAATTTTGAGGGTTTTACTACATAATTCCCTTCTGTGCTTTGATGTTCTTACATGATGTCGGGAACCACCGAGTGAAGTGTATCACCCACCAGTGCTCAAAACAACTACTATATCAAAGAGGTAGTGTAGCGGTAAGACTCTGAGTTATTCCTATGGGTTAATAAACATTGTGGGGAAACAATGAGTGTCATTAAACATGGTAAAGTGACTTTATAATGACAGGTTTTATGGAATTGGAATAATGATCAAATATCAGGTATTTTATACTTTTTGATGATTAGATGATGATATAAAAACTGGTTATTCCATGAATAATGATAGGGAAAAATATGGCCTATGAGAAGAATATTTCGAGTAAGGTATTCCACTTACAGTAAGAAACAACACTCGCTACCAGGTGTGAATTTTCATCATTAACATAAGAATTATCATCTTCACACACACACACACACACACACACACACACACACACACACACACACACACAACACACACACACACACACACATATACACAGGTATATATACATGTGTATATATGTATATGTCTGTGTATGTAAATATATGTATACGTTGAAATATATAGGCATGCATATGTGCGTGTGTGGACGCACATATACATACCTATACATGCACAGACATATATATATATATATATATATATATATATATATATATATATATATATATATATATATATATATATATATATATATATATATATATATATATATATATATACATATATATATATATATATATATATATATATATATATATATATATATATATATATATATATATATATATGTATATATATATATATATATATATATATATTTTTTTTTTTTTTTTCATACTATTCGCCATTTCCCACGATTGCGAGGTAGCGTTAAGAGCAGAGGACTGGGCCTTTGAGGGAATATCCTCACCTGGCCCCCTTCTCTGTTCCTTCTTTTGGAAAATTAAAAAAAAAAACGAGAGGGGAGGATTTCCAGCCACCCGCTCCCTCCCCTTTTAGTCGCCTTCTACGACACGCAGGGAATACGTGGGAAGTATTCTTTCTCCCCTATTCAAACTATTCGCCATTTCCCGCGTTAGCGAGGTAGCGTTAAGAACAGAGAACTGGACCATTGAGGGAATATCCTCACCTAGCCTCCTTCTCTCTTCCCTCTTTTGGAAAATTAAAAAAAATTGAGAGGGGAGGATTTCCGGCCCCCCGCTCCCTCCCCTTTTAGTCGCCTTCTACGACACGCAGGGAATACGTGGGAAGTATTCTTTCTCCCCTATCCCCAGGGATATATATATATATATATATATACATATATATCCATACTTGCTGCCTTCATCCATATACGTCGCCACCCTGCCACACATGAAATGGCACCCTCCTTCCCCCTGCGCACGAGCTAGGTAGCGATAGAAAAAGACAAAAAAGGCCACATTCGTTCACACTCAGTCTTTAGCTGTCATGTGTAATGCACTGAAACCACAGCTCCCTTTCCACATCCAGGCCTCACAGAACTTTCCATAGTTTACCCCAGACGCTTCGCATGACCTGGCTCAATCCAGTGACAGCACGTAACCCCTGGTATACCACATCGTTCTAATTCACTATTCCTTGCACGCCCTTCACCCTCCTGTATGTTCAGGCCCCGATCGCTCAAAATCTTATTCATTCCATCTTTCCACCTCCAATTTGGTCTTCCACTTCTCCCCGTTCCTCCACCTCTGACACATAAATCCTCTTTGTCAATCTTTCCTCACTCATTCTCTCCATGAGACCAAACCATTTGAATACACTCTCTTCTGCTCTCAACCACACTCTTTTTACTACCACACATCTCTCTTACCCTTACGTTACTTACTCGATCAAACCACCTCACACCACACATTGTCCTTAAACATTTCATTTCCAGCACATCCACCCTCCTTCGCACAACCCTATCTATAGCCTATGCCTCGCAACCATATACAATTGTTGGAAACGCTATTCCTTCAAACATACCCACTTTTGCTTTCCGAGATAACGTTCTCGCCTTCCACACATTCTTCAAGGCTCCCAGAACCTTCGCTCCCTCTTCCACCCTGTGACTCTCCTCTGCTTCCATGGTTCCATCCGCTGCCAAATCTACTCCCAGATATCTAAAACACTTCACTTCCTCCAGTTTTTCTTCCTTCAAACTTACCACCCAGTTAACTTGTCCCTGTACCCTACTGAACCTAATAACCTTGCTTATTCATATTTACTCTCAGCTTTCTTCTTTCACACAATTTACCAAACCCAGCCACCAACTTCTGTAGTTTCTCACTCGAATCAGCCACCAACGCTGTATCATCAACGAAAAACAACTGACTCACTTCCCAAGCTCTCTCATCCACAACAGACTGCACACTTGCCCCTCTTTCCAAAACTCTTGCATTCACCTCCCTAACAACCCCATCCATAAACAAATTAAACAACCATGGAGACATCACACACCCCTGCCGCAAACTGACATTCACTGAGAACCAATCACTTTCCTCTCTTCCTGCATGTACACATGGCTTACATCCTAGATAAAAACTTTTCACTGTTTCCAGCAACTTACCTCCCACACCATATATATATTATCTTGATACCTTCCACAGAACATCTCTATCTACTGTATCATAAGCCTTTTCCAGATCCATAAATGCTACATAGAAATCCATTTGTTTTTCTAAGTATTTCTCACATACATTCTTCAAAGGAAACACCTGATCCATGCATCCTCTACCACTTCTGAAACCACAATGCTTTTCCCCAATCTGATGCTCTATACATTACTTGACCCTCTCAATCAGTACCGTCCCATATAATCTCTCGGGAATACTCAACAAACTTATACCTCTGTAATTTGAACACTCACCTTTATCCCCTTTACCTTTGTACAGTGGCACTATGCATGCATTCCGCTAATCCTCAGGCACTTCACCATGAACAATACATACATTGAATATCCCTACCAACCAGTCAACAACACAGTCACCCCCTCTTTTTATAAATTCCACTGCAAAACCATCCAAACCCGATGCCTTGTCGGCTTTCAATTTCCGGAAAGCTTTCAATACCTCTTCTCTGTTTACCAAACCATTCTACCTGACCCTCTCACTTCGCACACCACCTAGACCAAAACAACCCATATCTGCCACTCTATCATCAAACACATTTATCAAACCTTCAAAATACTCACTCAATCTCCTCACATCACCACTACTTGTTATTACCTCCCCATTAGCCCCTTCACCGATGTTCCCATTTGTTCCCTTGTCATACGCACTTTTTTTACTTCCTTCCAAAACATCTTTTTATTCTCCCTGAAATTTGTGATACTCTCTCACCTTAACTCTCATTCTCCTCTTTTTCGCCTCTTCCACCTTTCTCTTGACCTCCTGCCTCTTTATCTTATACCTCTCCCAGTCATTGGCACTACTTCCCTTCAAAAATTGTCCAAACGCCTCTCTCTTCTTTTTCACTAACTATCTGACCTCCTCATTCCTCTACTCACTACCCTTTCTAATCTACCCACCTCCCACGCTTCTCATGGCACAAACATCGTCTGCGCAAGCGATCCCTGCTTCCCTAAATACATCCCATTCCTCCACCATTCCCCTTATGTCATTTGCTCTCACCTTTTTCCATTCTGCAATCAATCTCTCCTGGTACTTCCTCGCACAAGTCTCCTTTCCAAGCTCACTTACTCTCACCATTCTCTTCACCCCAACATTCTCTCTTCTTTTCAGAAAGCCTCTAAAAATACTTTGGCCCATCTGTAATCCAAACTCATAAAGATACCCTCAACCGCTCTTGACTAAACAGAAATATTCTAACAATTGGAAACTTTGCATACACAATACCAATCCTAAAACTCTCCAAACCACCCAACTCCCTTTCTCATCTTACCTCAATATATCACATGTGTCCTCAATATCCAAACTCTGTTAAGAAGCTGATCAACAACAGAATCAAACAAAACATCCCACTCACACCCACGCATCATGATTTCAGGCCCAACCATTCCACCACCGTGCTGACCTTAGTTCATACAATATACCCTGGACCTTTAACCAACGACAGATCCCACCTTTCGCACATTAATGATCGTAATAAACATCAGCAAAGCCCTCGACGCTGTCCCCCTATACTTCCTCGCACAAAAGACACCACCATTCCATAACAATGACAAAAAGTGGTTGGTCAGCGTCATAGCCAGCTTTTGTGGTGAGGCACTTACAGTAGTTTCGTCTCTAAAACTTTTAAGCTCTGCAGTGGAGTTCCCAAGGAACAGTCCTTTCCCCATCCCTCTTCAATCCTTTTCCAAACGACGTTCCATTATATCCAGCAAACCATGACATGAAGTTCCTTTTCATATGCAGACGACCTCTGAACAACATCACACTGACGCCGTAGTAGCAGCAGGAAACAAGCAGCATCACATTATACAACTAGAACAATGTCTAACCACCTTTAAAGTCTCAACCTCTCAAAAACAAATGCCTCAAAGCTATAAACCACATAAAGTAGAGCACACAGAGCAATCAGTGACTGCCTAACATCTATAAATGTTCAATCACCGACACATTGAAGCAGAGATCCACCCAGTACACTCTCCTTCAATATGATAAGCATTCAGTTCCATTCAACAGCGTTAGATCACTTTATAGCTAGCCATCAACCCCTAAGTAGAAATAGAAATCTTATCTCTTTCCCACACTTCATCAAGCTCTTCTCACAGATATTCCAGCCCTCCAACATATATAACACTGAGATACCCGTTCATCAAAAGCCACACTCCCGTGACGAACACGAGTCACACTTTCCTGTCTACTCTTTGGACATCATCCATCCCTACAACACCAGAAACACTGTCCAGCATACCCCAAGACTCTTCATGCCCACGATGCAACTAACACAACGAAGACACCGAGCACGCAGAGGCACACGTAACATTATTACACTTTATAACCTGTGGTCCTGACTGATGGACGTGGCCGGGTCCCTGAGCTCTGGATGAGGTTTTCTCGCGAGTGGAAAGTCTCCTTCGACGAGGTCTGATCAATGTCAATGGTCGAAAAGGAACTTTTCCATCCGAAGAAGTCATCTTTTCCCTCCTACTGTTTTCATCCCAGCCTTATATCCGCAGGGGCCACATAAAAGAGTTCCTAAGGTTATAGAAAATAACTGTTCTGTCGTCAAATCATGAACGTTGAACCACGTCCTTATTCCGACCAGGATGCACAACTGTCTCTGAAGTCACATATATTAGGAAAAAATAGAGCAACAGTATCGCTCAGTAAGATTATGAAGACATTATGCTGTGCTGTTCCAAAGCACCATGACGCCGAAGTATCGTGCCATAACTGGGAAAGCTAGGATAACTGAACCATATTGCCATAACCTTTACGTTTTATCCCATATCACAATATGTTCTGGTTCTTGTACCATAATATCATGAGTCTGACATATTGTCTCATAACACCAGTGCTTCGAGTTCGTGTACCATAACACCATGAACTTATTATACTCTCCCAGAACGCGGGCGCTCTAGGGTGTTGCGCCGTAATGCCATAACGTCATGATGCTGTGCCAGAACAATGTGTGATGGAACGAGGAAGTGGCCCTGACAGTAATGGCCTCCCTTAAAGGGGCGTACCCCTCTAGACGGCCTACATCAACGGTGGGTTAAATCAGGGAGCCATATCCCGCTAGCCTCAGCCAAAGGTGGATTTTAAAGGCCATCATTTCCCCAGCTTTTGCCAAGGAAGGAGTCTAATGATCACCTCACTCCCACCACAGCCAAGGAAAATGTCATCTCACTCCTGCCCTAAAAACCATTTCTGCTGCTCTTGCCAAAGGGAAGCTTAAAGGGCGTCTCTTACACACCGAGGCTACGGGAAAAAAAGATGCTAATGAGTCTTTTCTTCCGTACCTAAGCCAACCTAAGCCAAGGACAGGAGCTTAATTTCATTTCTCTCGCCCGACTAAACCGAGGACGGAGCTTAAACACAATTACACCTCAATTCACATGCAATCTAGACGGCCATGCCCCTGTAAACGGCTCTTCCAAGATTTTCGCTCCAGGAAATCTGGAACGTAAGGCTGATATGGCATTATCTTGACGGCTCTGCCAACTGCAGGAGGGTAATGAAATTTGAAAAGCGATTTAGTCCATCAAGGAAGAACTTTAAGATTTTCTGTTTTTTCTTTATTTTTTTGGCTTTTACTCGTTAATTATATCGTTTATTGTATTGTTAAAGATTGTAATGATTGGTTAGTTAGGATTTTCATTATATGTGTGAAGTAGGTGACTGATAATTGGCGGAATGCATATATAGTATCACTGTATAAAGGCAAGGGGGAGAGTGCCACCGTACAAAGGCAAAGGGGGAAAGGTGACTGTTCAAACCACTGAGTCATACGTTTGTTGAGTGTACCTGGTAAACTGCATGGGAGGATATTGATTAAGAGGGTGAAGGATTGAGGAGGAACAGTGTGGTCTTAGAAGTGGTAGAGGATGTGCGGATCAGGTGTTTGCTTCGAAGAATGTGCGTGGAAAAAAAGAAAAACAGATGGATTTGTATGTGTCAGTTATGGATCTGGTGAAGGGATATGATAGGGTTGATAGAGATGCCTCGTGGAAGGTCTTAAGGATGTATGGCATGGGAGGAAATCTCCTAGAAGCAATGAGAAGTTTTCATCAAGGGTGTGTAAGGCATGTGTACTAGCAGGAATTAGAGGACAGTGAATTATTCCAGGTGAAGGTTGGTCTGCAAAAAGAGCGTGTGATGGCCACCATGGCTGTTTAATTTGTTCATGGATGGGCCGGTGGGGAAGATAAATGAAAGGGTCTCAGAGAGAGGGGCGAGTATGCAGTCTGTAGAGGATGAGTGATTAACTGCAGAGGTTGATAAGTGCGTTTGTAAGAGTGTATGAAAAGAGGCACTTGCGAGTAAATGTGAAAAATAGCAAGGATATTAGGTTCAGCAGAGATGGGGGACAGGTTGACTGAGTTGTATGCTTGAATGGAGGAAAAAAGGAGAGTGAGGAGTATAGATACATTGGAGTGGACATGGCGGCGAATGGCACCATGGAAGCGGGAATGAGTCATAGGGTGGGTGAGGGTGGAAAGAGAGGTCGATGTCTGGAAGGACAACAGTGAGTATGTTTGACGGTATACGTGTGGATGTGCGGATAAGGGTGGATGTGCTGGAAAGTATATGGTTAAGGACAAAATGTATTGTGACATGATTTGATCAAATAATCAATAAAAGGGTAAGAGAGAGGTTTGGTAATGGAAAGGGCGTCTTTGAGAGAGAGCTGAAGAAGGCGTGCTGATATGGTTTGGACATATGGAGAAAATGAGTAAGGAGAGGATATATTTGTCAGAAGTGGAGGGAAGAGTAAAAAAAAAAAAGGGGGAGGAGGCCAAACTGGAAATGGAAGGAACGAAGGGAAAAGATTTTGAGTGATCCGACCCAACAATGCAAGGAGGTGAAAGGCGTGCACGGAATACAGTGACCTGGATCGATGTGGTACATATAGAGAAAAAGACATAAGTTTTGATGAGTTGGTTTGCGGTAATTTGGATCCTTACTGACCTGATCTTTCACCAAATGTTACACCAGAAGGTACTTCTCACAGATCAAGTTCACCAACAATATAGTACATCTTGATTACCCATAGTTTAATCAATGCACATGTATCCCACTTGGTGGGATGTGTGATCATTACTTGGTAAAGGTGAGGGTGAAAGTGAAGGTGATTTGTAGAAGTTTTCGATAAAGAGAAAATGTTGTAGCTCGGATGAGAGTGGTGAAGGGACTGAGCTTGGGAAAGCGCCTTGTGTGACGAGATACCAGAAAAGACTGTGTGTAGAATGGCAAAAAGCGAGAACAAATGAAGTTTGAGGAGTGGGCAGGAGTAGGAGGTATTTGGGGAAGCAGTGCTGACATGTGCGACGAAAGAATTTGTCATACAAAGGATAGGGGCTGTAGGCATGCAAGAAAGGGTAACAAGTGGTAGGATGACGAAATTAAGTTGCGAGCAAAAGGAAAAAGGAAGGTAAATGGGCAATACTTGGAAGAAGGATTGCTGGTGAATGGGTGATGTACGAAAGAAAGTGGAAAGAGGACAGGAGGAGGAGACAGGAGCTGAAAAAAGCGCAAGTGAGGGTATCAACATACTTTGGGGAGAAGAAAATGTTTTGAAAGGAGGTTAAGAGGGTGAGAAAAATAAGGATACAAATAGGAGCATCGGTGGAGGGCTCAAATGAGGAAGCAGGTAACAGGCAGTGACTATCTGAAGAGGAGATGGAGTGAGTACATTGAAAAGATTGTTAAATGTATTGGATAACAGAATGAGGAAGGGAAGCGAAGTGAGGGTCATAGCAAGTGTTCTGGCGAAAAGAGAATAGGTGGTGAAAGCTTTGCTTAAGATGAAGTGTGGTAAAGCGACTGGAGTGCTTGGGAATGCATGTGAATTTCTCAAGAAAAGATGACTGTCCTGTTGATTGGCTAGTTATAATTTTTATGTATGCATTGCTCATGATGAGGAGCTTGAGGATTGGCTGAATACTTAAATAGTAAGATAATATGAGCTCAAGGTGAACAAAAGTGAATGTTCAAATTACAGAGATATGAGTCTTGATTGTACCTGGTAGTTTGTATGGGGAAGTGGTTACTAAAAGGGTGTTGGAATGCACAGAGCTTCAGATTGGGGATTAATTATAGAATTTCAAGAGTGGTAGAGGATGTGGGGATCAGGTACTTGCTTTGAAGAATGAGTGTGAAAAACAGAAAAACAGAAGGATTTGCATGTGGCGTTTTTTTTTTATTTGAAATATCCTGTAATAATAACAGTAATACAGATGCTCTGTGGAAGGTGCGACGAACATATGGTTTTGGAGGTTAACCACCAGAAGCTGTGAAGTGTTTTTACCAACAGAGGGTGTGTGTGCGAGTACGAAGACAGGAGGGCTTATGTGGCTCCAGGTAAGGGTGGGTCTCTGGCAAGGTTGTGAGATGTCACTATTGCTGTCCAGTTTGTTTATCGGTAGGGAGGTGAGAGGGTTGAACACAAGAGTCTTGAAGAGAGGAGCGGGTATGCAGTTTGTCAGGGGTGGAGGGCGTGCCTAAGAGGTGCATCAGTAGTTGTTTGCTGATGTCACGGCTGTGAAGGCAGATTCAAATGAGAAACTGCAGAAGCAGGTGTCTGAGTCTGGGAATCTATGAAAGGAGAGGGTTAAGAGTAAATATAAATAAGGTTGTTAGGTTTGGCACTGGAAAATAGAGTCGTTGGAGTGTGAGTTTGAATGGAGAAAACCTAGAGGAACAAGGATGTCTACGATACGTGGGAGTGGTCAAGGCAGCAGATGGAAGAAACTATGGAAACTGCAGTGAGCCGAAGGGGTGGATGACGGGGCTTAGGTCTTAAGACATATTGATGAGTGTATGAAAAGAGAGGTCATTATGGGTTAGGGCAAAAATAGATATGTTTGATGGTGTAGTAGAGTAATCCCGAAGGCCAACGTTGTATTAAAGTGAGGCATGAGCACTAGAATAACAATATGGAAGAGGATGGATGTGTTGGGAATATAATGAGTTAGGACAAAATGTGGTGTGAGGAGGGCTGATCAAATCAGAAATTATAGGATATGAGAGAGGTGTGATAGTATAAAGAGTACGTATGAGAGAGCTGAAAAGGGTGTGCTGAAATGGTCTGGACAAAGGGAGAGGACGAGTGAGGAGGGTATGAATGTCGATGTGGAAGGGAACAAGGAAGAGGAGGTGGTGGAAAGCTGGAATGAGAGACGCTTTGAGTGTTGGGGACCTGAACATGTAGGAGGGTGTGAGGCGTGCAAGGGATAGAGTGAATTACAGCGATATGGTATACAGGAGCCAGCCCACATTCAATCTAGCTGATTATTCCTCCGTCAGGGCTGGTCGATAAATGGATATCTGCTTAGGATTGGATGTGCATATTCATGCATAAACCGGTAAGAACAAAGACATGATACATATACACAGTGTTAAGAGACGGGGCAACACCAATGTAAAACTCTCTCCCCGTAACACACAAACTGATCACGAACTGATATCACACACACACACACACACACACACACACACACACACACACACACACACACACACACACACACACAAACAAAGGTATGAGAGAGGTAAAGACCGAGGATTGCTTACACCTACAAGGGGATCTAAACAGGCTCCAAAGTTGGTCTGATACAAGATGGATGATATTCAACCCGAATAAATACACAGTAATGGTGATGTATGCATTGAAAGAAGATATCAATATGAGCATTATCTTGCAGGAAGTAAATTGCAGGGCTCCAGGTTGAGAGGAACCTGGGAATTGAAATCGTCCTTAATCTGTCGTCAGAAACCCACAATCAGTTATTAGTAAAAGTGGAAAACTCTTGGTCAGTATTATGATATTCAAGTGTCCTGGCATAGAAATACTTCATGAGCTATTGATGCCTTAAAGCAGGCCAGGATTAGACTATGCTTCTCAAGTTAGATCACCACAATCAAAGGATGAGTGAGAACTGATAAAGAAGGTCCAGAGGAGGATATGTTAAGGATGGTACCAGAGTGAAGAAGGCTGAGTTGCAGGTTTGAGGCCACAGATTTACCCACCATGGAGTGTTAGTAGTGACCTGATCATAAACTTTACGTTTGTAAACCTGCTTGGTGACGATAGTGCATTTTCCCTCGAAAGATGTAGAGATGGAATAATCAGAGGCCATGAAATGAAATTAAAAGAAGAAACTTGTTTAAAAGGATGCAAAGAAGTGCTGTCAGAGTGTAGTGGATGTATGGAATAAACTGAGGTATGAGAATGGTAATGTGAACAGCATACATACAGCAATCTGAAAAGTTGTATGATAGCAGAGTCAAGAGATGGGGCCCCACGAGAGTAAAACTCCCTCGCCATACAGTATCAAAAGGTAGTCATGAGTAGGTAATCACACTCTTACACTACCGTATATGGATCATTACGCTGAGGAGGATCGAAGTGAGAAATATAAATCGGCCTTGAGTATCAATATTTCTTTTCAGAAAGTGTGCAGGCCTTAGCACGACATGATAACCCACAGCAGAGAAATCCATTCCCTTCCAAGAAAATATGTGAGACTTTGATACACAGGTCTTATTTTCTTTTCGTGACAGATTAGATCGCCACCATGACATTACTGTGAGACCTTGCAAAGATAATAGAGATATTGCCAACTGATACACTAGAAACATTTTTTTAGGTCGTGGTAACGTACAGCTCAACATTTCAGGCTCAACATATGGATGCATGAGTTAGTTCAGTCTTGAGAGATACCATCTCACCAAAATGGGTTTTTTCATAGTGTATGAGGTAAAAGCAGGCGGTATATTTGCAATTATGGTTAGATTTGAGCACCTAGATCAGACCTGCTAGCAACTATAAAGTTTTTGATAAGACCACTCGAGTCTTTGTCACTGTAGAGCAAAGTCCTTCGTCATATCACTTTGTGTATTAGTCTACATCTATTGCTTCACGTTTGCTTATTTACAGTAGTCTTCACTTACCGTTTGATATCATACATTATCACGTATATTTCCTTCCCGACTTTTCACTCCTCCTTATTTCCAAGGATGTTTACTTAATGGCACGAATTCGTGTTTCTAGTTCCTCACCAGCATTCTTCTCTACACTTCTTCATGATCCTGGATACCGACAGCTACATCCACAACATAGCAGCTCCTCGCCAACATTCCCCCATATCCACCCACCTTCATACCTCTGCCTCATCCTCCCATTTCACCACCATCGCCTTCTCACTTCACCACCATCACTCCCATTTCTTCGACAACATTTCTCATACATCACATTCCTATCATCATTTATCGTTTTGCCCGAATATACCCACTCTCAAGTCACCATCACTACTACTACCATCACCACCACTATCACCACCATCGCTAGTGCGTCTCCATCACTACTGCTTCTCAGTTAACAGCTCCTCTCCACCACCGCAGTCACTCCCCCTGCCGCCTGAGCGTCAACCAGGTAGTTCTCCGCTTCAGCCTCTCTAATGGGCCTCTGTAAGCTGACGCTGTCAGTTGTTTGCTCTGCTTCACTCAGGCTTCGTGAGGATGTTATCATAATCTCAACATATTCCTCCTCCCTCAACATCCACGGAAATTCGATGTTTTCAATCCAGCAGCGGTATCAAGCCATGAAATAGAACAGGTTATCATATTGAATCAGAAAACACTACTACGGTTTCTTGGGGTTTATGACCCACAGAGGATATCCTTAAACATCAAGGTTTACGAGTCAAGGCCCTTGGCATCGATCGACGAGCTCTCTCACTCGGTGCCACGTTATCATTACCGGCCGTGAGGAAGGAGCCCCTCTGGCACCAGTAATAACATATATGCAAGAGGTGCTCTAGCGATGGGGGAGGACCAGGTAGAGAGAGAGAGAGAGAGAGAGAGAGAGAGAGAGAGAGAGAGAGAGAGAGAGAGAGAGAGAGAGAGAGAGAATTCCAGTAATGGACTTCAGGAGACATTCCCCTGATGTTACGCCAAGAGCTACGTCACCCCTTCCCCAGGGGAAGCTACTGTAAGCTAGCCAAGATCTCACACATCACGTGAGAGATCGTGTAGTGTTGAGTGTGACACAGGCAAGTTGCCGTGAAGGAGACAAGCGACTCATAACCCAGGACCATAACTGTCGTGGAATGTGGGAGGAAAGATCCATACGTCAGGAGGAGTGAATAAAATATCTCAATGAAAACTGGAGAGAAAGGTGTAGAGTTGAATCGCAAGGTGTGTGGTGTTCGTGGATGGATGTGATGCTTGTGTGATTCCTGTGATTCTATTACCATAATAGACTAAACCTGGGAATGATGATGATGATGATGATCACAAATGTTATATCTTTGTTTTCGTTTCTTTACCTTTTGCTGGCAGGGTTATATTACGCTGTTCGTTAATGATTTTGTGTTTTAATCGGAATCTTTAAGCATTTAGTCATATCTTCGTACATACAGTCTTGCCGTCATACTGTCATGTCATCATATGATCATACTGTCATTTTGTTACATCATATGATTAAGCTGTCATACTGTCATATCATTATAGGATCAAGCCGTCATATTGTCATATCATCATATGATCAAGTCGTCACACTGTCATATCATCATGCAGTCAAGCCATCATACTGTCATATCATCATGCAGTCAAGCCCTCATACTGTCATATCATCATGCAGTCAAGCCCTCATACTGTCATATCATCATGCAGTCAAGCCCTCATACTGTCATATCATCATGTAGTCAAGCCGTGATACTGTCATATCATCGTCATACTGTCATATCATCATGTAGTCAAGCCGTCATACTGTCATATCATCATGTAGTCAAGCCATCATACTGTCATATCATCATGCAGTCAAGCCATCATACTGTCATATCATCATGCAGTCATGCCCATTACCGTCCAAGATTTTAGGTCATGAACACATGGAACATGAGCAGACTCGAGAGAGAAACACGAGGAACTTCTGGTAATCCAATAGACATGGTCGTGACTCAAATACGTTGTCCTTTCAAGGTTAAGATCAGGATATCTTTCTCGTATACACCTGTTGGGAAGGTATGGGAGAGGGTATAGTACAGGATTGATCAAAATCTGAGATAGAGAGAGATAGAGAGGGAGGGAGTGAGGGAGGGAGGAAACGAGAGACAAAGAGAGAGGGAGGGGAGGAAAAGAGAGAGTGTGTGAGAGAGAGAGTGAGAGGCAGCACCCACCCTCTCGGCTTCGCGCATCACTCGCAGGAGGTTGTGTCCCGCCAGCTTCCGCAGGTCCTGCAGCGACCAGTTGGAATCAGACAGCAACTCAGCGAACAGGCGTGGGTAGCCTGACACGTCCTCCAACCCTTCCGGTAACCTGGGGGAGAGAGACGGTGAGGTTAACTGGCGTACTGATGGGGTAACCTGGGGGAGAGACGGAGGGGTTAACTGGCGTACTGCTGGGGTAACCTGGGGGAGAAACGGAGGGGTTATCTGGCGTACTGATGGGGTAACCTGGGGGAGAGACGATGTGGTTAACTGGGGTACTGATGGGGTAACCTGGGGAGAGACGGAGGGGTTAACTGGGGTGCTGATGGGGTAACCTGGGGAGAGACGATGTGGTTAACTGGGGTACTGATGGGGTAACATGGGGGAGAGACGGAGGGGTTAACTGGGGTACTGCTGGGGTAACATGGGGGAGAGACGGCGTTGTTAACTGAGATACTGATGCCATTTGTCCCCCGATGTCTCCGGTAACCTGGGTGATAGACGGCAGGGTTTAACTCGGGTACTGGGGGGCACATGTCCTCCGTGATCTCTGGTAACCTGGGGGAGAGACGGCGGAATTAGCTGGGGGTAATGCTAGTGTCATTTATCCCCCAGGGCACTCGGTGTGACTTAAGAAATATGGCTGAGATATAAGTAATAGATACGACCTCCAGTTCCCTTAAGTAAACTTGGAGGAGTGTCGGGTGGGGTGTGGGCAGCCGAACTCAGCTTCGAAGTCTTCCGTTAAAAGTAAGAGGAGGAGAAGGAGGAAGGTGTCTGTGGTGAGGATGACAGGCAACCATGAATGTCCTTCACTCAGATCCTTCTTGTAGCCTAAACTCGGGAGTTTGTTTACTTGAACATTTCCTTTGATCTCTGATTATAACCAGTGGTGGAGGAGGATTGCCACGCTGCTGAGTGTAGAGCACACCACTTTCCGCGGCAATAGCAGAAGACTTACTGACATGGATGTCAAAGATATAGTCATCTTCCCGGGTATCATTGATACATAAGACCATATTGAACGTCGAGACTATATTACCAGGACCTTCTTCAGTGTCAGTGATACAGTTAAGGGTGTTACAGTTACAAGCAATACCTTGGACGTCACTAATACAGGCAGCACCTTTGGACGTTAGACTTGCAAGCTGTATCTTGGATATCGGTGTTGAGAGCAACACCCTGGATGCCATCTATACAAGACTCCCCCTCGCATGTCCCGTTATACCAGCAACACCGTAAATGCTATCCATTTACACACAGCGGCCTGGATGTCAGGGATACAGGCGCCACCTTCAGCATTAACAACAGCGGCACCAGCTAGACCACGGTGATAGTGGGAGTGTTATGAACGTCATGAATTCAAAGAATTACTGAAACATGAGTAAAACAGGTCAGTGGTGGCCATACGGGAGACGAAACCAGGCAACAGCCCCCGGGCCCCACACTGTAAGAGGAACTCACAAATGTATTTGTATTAATTGGATTAAATTTCTTTTATTCATGTCATCAATATTGTATTAAGATCATTTCATTACGGTTTCATGCATAGGACAAAATGAAACTGAAATCAAAAACGTTCGACTTGCATTACTCCTCCAAGATCCCACAGCTGACCTGTGTTGCCTCAGGCCACAGCATCCCTTTGATCACCTCCGCGCAAGCAGCACTTTGATATATATATATATATATATATATATATATATATATATAATATATATATATATATATATATATATATATATATTATATATATATATATATATAACACTGCATTCGAAAGACAACAGAAGTATTTATTGCCGGACATTAAAAGGTACATGGGCTTCTTGGTTACATATTAGAAGTATTTCTGAAATGTGTTACTATGTATTAAAATCCATTAAACGATATCACTCACATCGTAGCTTTGATATTACGGAATTTTTGGAATACGTTCTTAGGAAATACTTTCAGACATTCTTCCTCATATATGCTGTTTTGTGTATTGCTTATATAAATCAAAGTTTATTATCATGAATATGTAGATCGCCTGATTCAAATCGATAGGACATCGACCATTGTGATAACGGAAAAATTGTCCAGTTTTGCGTCAATATTCGAAAAGTCAAATGTGCCATATTGCTTACTTACATTTAGGAAGACACATGGGTAGACGGTCAACATGCGAGCGCCACAGCCTTTGTTCTCGTAGGTAATTTATAAAGTTGAATATTTTCGATGTATATTTACGACAAGGAAGTACAGGTTTATTAATATATAAATTTTACGACGTATGGAAAAGTGTGTGGTGTTCGCCGATGTTAATTAGAATGCAGTACTTCACGGTGTTATGAGAAATTTGTGAAGTGATAGTACAACGATTTTAGATAAGGTAATCTACGATAATTCACAACAGACAATCTGGCTTGATATTCATACGGTACTGTGGATATAATGCGTGAAAATAAACTGTGTGTACTACCATAATTCCGACAGTTATGTAGTATTTCACGTATTGACAATGTACTTATAATGAATATGTTCGAGAGAGAAATGGGTTGGGCAAGAGCAAGGAACGTATCCTAATCAACACTGTATAAGATAAGTTTGGAATCCTCCTCCTTGTCCTTGTTGTCAGTCTTATTATACGGTTGCGTAGTTGTAGAAAGGTGGAGGAGAGAATTATATATATGTATATTTTTTCTTTCTTTTTTCTTACATACTGGCCATTTCCCGCGTTTGCGAGGTAGCGTTCAAGAACAGATGACTGAGCCTTATAGGGGAAAACACTCCTCACTAGGCCCGCGTATCTGTTCCTTCTCCGTCTGTCATTTATAACGTACCAATGCCATAGTCCTCACTCCACAAACAGGCCCCGAAGACCTCATCTTGGTTTCCCCTAACCGTGTAATAAGCTCTAGTTCAGTTCATAGACATCACGCCTTCCCCTGTATACCACATCGCTTTGATTAGTTCTATCCATCGCACGCCTTTCACCCTCTTGCATGTTTAGGACCAGAGCCGTCAAAATGCCTTTCACTCCGTCCTTCCATCTCCTACTTGGTTCACTCATTTCTTTGTTTCTTCCACTTCTGACGTGCGTGTTACCGCACTCCGCTGTTCCAGGATACACCGAGAGTAAAGTCACCATAATCTTTAACATGATTGAACAACGCATTTGATCCTTGTTCTGTTCCTATACTGGAAAGAATCATTTTGTTAGACTTTAGTAATATAAATATAGTATAAGAACAGAACAAGAATCAAATGCTTTGTTTTATCAAGTTAAAGATTATGATCATTGTATTGACTGGAGCAATGCCATCTGAGCTATTAGCTCTAACTCTTGTACCACGAAAAATATCATTGAATCTTCTATTAGTAAATGCACAAAGACTTGTAGCATAAATGTTAGCGAAGGTCTATACAAATTGGATTGCTTTATTATTGATGAAATTTGGAAACAGTTCCCCTTCTTGTCCACTTGATGAATTGATGATACGTATGTTGCCAGACTTGAACGCACCCGTCCTCCATTCGGATAGTCACTTGTTTACGCTCTAGCCTAATCCATTTGCGATAGGGTAATTGATGACTTGCAGTTCACCCTAATCTATCGCTATAGTACTGGGGCTACAGTGTACATCGGCAAGCGACTTGCGAGAGTCAGCAATTTTATAGGACTTGTGTTGCGCTGGAGCCAGGACGAAGCCTAACAGCGGAGACCATCCTGAATATCACACACCATTCTTCATGAAAGTTATACACTCTCGACACTATTCACGAAGAGTTAAGTGCCTCATTTTTCGCTTATCACCAAACTTTTCTGATTTTCTAAACAGCGCGGGTGTAGAACCTCTCCAGCCTATAACATGGTCTCTTTGACAGAAAAGTGGAGCGAATTCTTACAAGTTCCCTCACCCTTTAAGTTGGCTGACTTACGGCACGGAGTCACAGATAGCGGCTCGATTCTTTTCGACTATGATCCTGTTAAAAGCCCTACTGCAGGTTGTCAGGGGGGTCAGGAGCCTCACAGAGTCTCAGACAGGTCTCCACCCTGGGCCGACCTTCTGCCTCCAGAGCTTCCCTGGCACAGTAGTCCTCTGTCCTCCACACTGTAGACATGGATTCTATCTTTATATAGGAAGACTTTCCCTTGCATCTTACAACCACGACTACACACACACACACACACACACACACACACACACGTACAAAAAATTTTATATATATATATATATATATATATATATATATATATATATATATATACATATATATATATATATATATATATATATATATATATATATATATACATATATATATATATATATATATATATATATATATATATATATATATATATATATATATATATATATATATATATATATATATATATATATATATATATATATATATGAGATGAGATGTTTGAGGACAATGTGTGGTGTGAGGTGGTTTGATCGAGTAAGTAACGTAAGGGTAAGAGAGATGTGTGGAAATAAAAAGAGCGTGGTTGAGAGAGCAGAAGAGGGTGTTTTGAAATGGTTTGGGCACATGGAGAGAATGAGTGAGGAAAGATTGACCAAGAGGATATATGTGTCGGAGGTGGAGGGAACGAGGAGAAGAGGGAGACCAAATTGGAGGTCTTTTGTGTGATCGGGGCCTGAACATGCAGGAGGGTGAAAGGAGGGCAAGGAATAGAGTGAATTGGAGCGATGTGGTATACCGGGGTTGACGTGCTGTCAGTGGATTGAATCGGGGCATGTGAATCGTCTGGGGTAAACCATGGAAAGCTGTGTAGGTATGTATATTTGCGTGTGTGGACGTATGTATATACATGTGTATGGGGGTGGGTTGGGCCATTTCTTTCGTCTGTTTCCTTGCGCTACCTCGCAAACGCGGGAGACAGCGGCAAAAAAAAAAAAAAAAATATATATATATATATATATATATATATATGTATATATATATATATATATATATATATATATATATATATATATATATATATATATATATATATATTGTATTTGCATGAAGGTGTGTGTGGGTGTGTGTGTGTGCAAATCCCATAATTCCTATCCTGTATTGTCAGTAAGCTTCGCTCCCCTTCAGCGCGTGACATTACACCATAATTGGTTGCCCAAGCCAGCCTCCTCGCTGACCCCAATTTATGTTAATGGACTCGTTCCCGGAACTGAGTTCACCAGGGGAAGGGGAGTGGCCGTCGACTTTCTTGCGCGGAACCTTTCCCGTATTTAGTGTGATCGATGCGTCTCAATACCAGAATCGTCGTGGGGAAAGTGGCGACCAGTTCCAAGCGCTGTTTGCTCGGGATTACCAAGGCATACCAGCTCGGTCTCATGAGTTCACATGTGACTACTTGCTCGTACGTTTTCTTAAACATGTATTGTGTTTTCCGACAGCCTTGTAGTAGTAGTACATTCAGTTGCGCTGAGTGCTAGATTTTCAGGACAGTTGTGCTTTGGTTTAAAGAAATATATATATATATATATATATATATATATATATATATATATATATATATATATATATATATATATATATATATATATATATATACGCTAGCTGTCATGTGTAATGCAGTGAAACCACGGTTACCAATCTACATCCAAGCCCCACGGACCTTTCCATGGTTTACCCCGGACGCTTCACATACCCTGGTTCAATCCATTGAAAGTACGTCGACTTCCGTGCACCACGCCGTTCCATTTAACCCTATCCCGCGCACGCCTTTCACCCTCTTGCTTGTTCAGACTCCGATCACTTAATGTCTCTTTTCACACCATACTTCCATTTCCGATTTAATCTCCTCTTTTTCCTTGTTCCGTCCAATTCTGATACATATATCCTCTTTGTCAACCTTTCCTCACTCATTATCTCAATATGTCCTTTGTTGAATACTGAAGACTGGATTTACAAGGAGAAAAAAACTATTCAGTTGCTTGACACTCTCTTGCCTCCACTACTCCCAACTCAGGTCACAACCGTGGGTCGGTTTAAGGGAGACAGGTGACATAGATTAAGCAGGCGGCAGCAGGCTTCCTCAAACCATTTCTTACCCAATATTTCCAACAAGATGAACGAGGCAAGTCCGGACCTCTACAGTTTCCACGATTACTGAGTCTAAAGATGCTTATTTGGTATTTCATTCATCGCCATACAACTGCAAAATCATTAGTCTGAAAATCTTAGATCGAAAAAGGTAACAGAGACATAATGATATGATATGATATAACAATCATTGGTAGAGCCAGGAATAAAATGAATAGATGGTTTCATTCGCTCACATCCATTCTCTAGCCGTCATGTGTAATGCATCAAAACCACAGCTCTCTGTCCACAACCAGGTCCCACAGACCTTTCTGAGGTTTTCCCTAGCCACTTCATATACCCTGATTCAGTTCGCTAACGGAACGCTATCCGCTGCTTATCACACCGCTCAAATTCACTCCCCTCCCTTGACGCTTTACACCCTCTTGCATGTTCAGACCCTTAGGGTTCAAGACCATTTTCACCCTATCCTTCTACCTCTAGTTTAGTTTCCCAGTTATCCTTGTCCCCTCCACTTCTGACACATATATGCTCTTTCCCAACTTCTTACGTGTTCTCTCCGCATGTTTTGATCATGTCAGCACACCGTCTTCAGCTCTTAACCATACTCTTATCATTACCAAATCTCTCTCTCATCCTATCATTTCTTACACAATAATCCTTCCACATATTGCTCTCAAACCTTTCTTTTCCACCACAGTCACCCTCCATCGTACATTCTCATTTCCAGCCTACACCTCCCATCCATTCACCTCCCTTACCACCCAATACAGAGTCAAATCAAATAGCTGTGGTGACAGCGCCCAACCACTATCGCAGACCCACCTTCACCTGGAACAACTCACTCTTCTCTTATCCTACTAGTACACATACAAGCCTTTCTTTTCTTTAAGTAGTTCTTGCGCACATTCTTCAAAACAAACACCTGATCCTCATATCATCGACCACTTCTGTGGCCACATCGTTCCTCTCATATCTGAAACTCTGTGCACGCCAACATCTTAATCACCACTTTCCCATACAAACACACTAAACACTTATACTCCTGTAATATGAGCATTCACTTGTGTCCCTTTTCCCTTTATACAATGGCACTTCGTGGGCATTCCGTCAATCCTCAGGTACCTTACCATGACCCCATGTGCACAGTGGAAATTCTAGTTAATGAATAAACACAATCGCCCACTTTCTTAAGAATATCATTTGGAATCTCACCCAATCCGATCACTTTCCCACACTTCATCTCTTTCAACAAGCCCCTTGCCCTGACTTTGCCTGCCTCCACGTCTAAACATCCCACATACGCCACTTTGTCATCAAACACATTCAACAGTCCTTCAAAATACTCAGTCCTCCTCCACTTTGCCTTATGTCTCCCCGTCACCACTTCCCAATTTGTCCACTTTACCGATGTTCACATTTCTAATTTTGTATTTCTCATCCTTTAAGCCTCTCCCACTACTCCTCGTATCCTTCTTCCACCTGCACAGAATGGAAAAAGGTGAGAACAATGGAAGTAAGGGGAGTGGGGAAGGAATGGGATGTATTTAGGGAAGCAGTGATGGTTTGCGCAGAAGATGCTTGTGGCATGAGAAGCGTAGGAGGTGGGCAGATTAGAAAGGGTAGTGAGTGGTGGGATGAAGAAGTAGGATTAATTAGTGAGAGAGAAGAGAGAGGCATTTGGCCGATTTTTGTAGGAAAATAGTGCAAATGAGTGGGAGATGTATAAAAGAAAGAGGCAGGAGGTCAAGAGAAAGGTGCTAGAGATGAAAAAGAGGGCAAATGAAAGTTGGGGTGAGAGAGTATCATTAGATTTTCGGAAGAATAAAAAGATGTTTTGGAAGGAGGTAGATAAAGTGCGTAAGACAAGAGAACAAATGGGAACATCGGTGAAGGAGGCTTATGGGGAGGCAATAAAAAGTAGTGATGATGTGGGAAGGAGATGGCGTGAGTATTTTGAAGGTTTGCTGAATGTTTTCGTCGAGGTGGTGTGCGAAGTGAAAGGGTCAGGGAATATGGTTTGGCAAACAGAGAAGAGGTAGTGAAAGCTTTGCGGAAGATGAAAGCCGACAAGGCGGCGATTTGGATGGTATTGCAGTGAAATTTATTAAAAAAATGGGATGACTGTGCTGTTGACTAGTTGGTGAGGATATTCAGTGCATGTATGGCTCATGGTGAGGTGCCCGAGGATTGGCGGAATGCATGCATAGTGCCATTATACAAAGGCAAAGGGGATAAAGGTGAGTGCTCAAATTACAGAGGTATGGGTTTTTTGAGTATTCATGAGAAATCATACGGAAGGGTATTGATTAAGAGGGTGAAGGCATGTACAGAACATCAGATTGGGGAAGAGAAGTGTGGTTTCAGAAGTGGTAGAGGATGTGTGGATCAGGTGTTTGCTTTGAAGAATATATGTGAGAAATACTTAGAAAAGCAAATGGATTTGTATGAAGCATTTATGGATCTGGAGAAGGCATATGATAGAGCTGATAGAGATGCTCTGTGGAAGGTACTAAGAGTATATGGTTTGGGAGTCAAGTTGCTGGAAGCAGTGAACAGTTTTGCCGAGGATGTAAGGCATATGTACGAGTAGGAAGAGAGGAAAGTGATTGGTTCTCAGTGAATGTAGGTTTGCGGCAGGGGTGTGTGATGTCTCCATGGTTGTTTAATTTGTTTATGGATGGGGTTGTTAGGGAGGTAAATGCAAGAGTCTTGGAAAGAGGGGCAAGTATGAAGTCTGTTGGGGATGAGAGAGCTTGGGAAGTGAGTCAGTTGTTGTTCGCTGATGATACAGAGCTGGTGGCTGATTCATGTGAGAAACTGCAGAAGCTGGTGACTGAGTTTGGTAAAGTGTGTGAAAGAAGAAAGTTAAGAGTAAATGTGAATAAGAGCAAGGTTATTAGGTACAGTAGGGTTGAGGGTCAAGTCAATTGGGAGGTAAGTTTGAATGGAGAAAAACTGGAGGAAGTAAAGTGTTTAAGATATCTGGGAGTGGATCTGGCAGCGGATGGAACCATGGAAGTGGAAGTGGATCATAGGGTGGGGGAGGGGGCGAAAATCCTGGGAGCCTTGAAGAATGTGTGGAAGTCGAGAACATTATCTCGGAAAGCAAAAATGGGTATGTTTGAAGGAATAGTGGTTCCAACAATGTTGTATGGTTGCGAGGCGTGGGCTATGGATAGAGTTGTGCGCAGGAGGATGGATGTGCTAGAAATGAGATGTTTGAGGACAATGTGTGGTGTGAGGTGGTTTGATCGAGTAAGTAACGTAAGGGTAAGAGAGATGTGTGGAAATAAAAAGAGCGTGGTTGAGAGAGCAGAAGAGAGTGTTTTGAAATGGTTTGGGCACATGGAGAGAATGAATGAGGAAAGATTGACCAAGAGGATATATGTGTCGGAGGTGGAGGGAACGAGGAGAAGTGGGAGACCAAATTGGAGGTGGAAAGATGGAATGAAAAAGATTTTGTGTGATCGGGGCCTGAACATGCAGGAGGGTGAAAGGAGGGCAAGAAATAGAGTGAATTGGATCGATGTGGTATACCGGGGTTGACGTGCTGTCAGTGGATTGAATCAGGGCATGTGAAGCGTCTGGGGTAAACCATGGAAAGCTGTGTAGGTATGTATATTTGCGTGTGTGGACGTATGTATATACATGTGTATGGGGGTGGGTTGGCCCATTTCTTTCGTCTGTTTCCTTGCGCTACCTCGCAAACGCGGGAGACAGCGACAAAGCAAAAAAAAAAAATATGTATATTATCAATAACGATGATGATACTAATGCTAATGATTCTGTTATAATCTTGTTAAACAGTGATAACATCTATAATATCTATGAACATTTATCATATATACAATACCCAGGTTTAAAACATGTCACAGAGCAGAGCTATACATGCCAGAGACCCCGACAACGCCCACTGACTGCCTTTCAATCGGTTCAACAGCCTTAGGTCACGACGGAGGAAACGAATGACATGAATTAAGTTGGCGATGGCCAGATTCCTCTGTCCACTTCTTTCCCAAATGGGTCTCTAAGAAAATAAATGAAGGGACATTAGGATCTGTAACAGTCTCAGTGTTTAGTGTAATGGTCTCTAAATCTAACGGTTCCCAGGAGGTTCCATGACTATCAATTCGTGACGTCTCGAAAGAAACGGTTCCAATCTCTAGAGAAATGGGAGAAACCCGAAAATTCTACTGATGCAAGTATATATTTCTATATATAATTGAGTGATGCTGTGCTTTGGAATGGGTAAATGCTCCCAGTCATCGAAACTCAAAACACACGATATTCACCCTCGTACTACAAGCACCAACACAAGAGAAACAAAACTAAATGCACTCAGAAAGCTCACCTTACCAGGTATAGTCAAAATAAAGATCCCCCTTTCCCTTCCTCTACAAACAATTCATTTGTTCCATCCTGAAACACGCCTCACCTGCCTGGTCATCCATCATGTCAAAAACAATTATAACAAACCAGTAAAGCACGCAAAACAGGACACTTAAAAACAATTACTAATTTTCTGGCAGGAAGAAACTCATATCTCCTGACTAACTTTCCGGCAAGAACAAACTCATATCTCCTACAAAACGAAGCAGAAATTCTCTAAATATAATTTCACTCCATGATGTTCGGTACTCATGTATTCTCATCATAACTAGGCCCTTTCCATCCATACCGCTCAGGATCAAACCACCGATCCCCAAGTAGAAGTAACAAGCTTATTCTACCTCACGCTTAAACAACTTGAACATATTTCCTTATCCTATCAGGAAAACACCTACAGAACATAAACTCAAAGAAATGACCTGGAACGCACTAAAAAACCGTCTACCATACACAGTCTTATTATACACCATCCTACCAGTCATACATCCATCTGAATTTACACTCCCCAGACAAATGTACGAACTACACTCTCTAATCTGCATCCTGGACGTCAACTATCTCTACATTACACAAACCGATTCAACATACTAAAAGGCTCCTCATACACAGCATACAGCAACTATATTGAATACATGTAACACATTCTCATAAACTGCCATATGTAATGCACCGAAACCACAGCTCGCTATTCACATCCAGGTCCCACAGAACTTTCGATGGGTTACCCCAAACGCTTCACATGCTCAGCGTCAGTCCATTGACAGCACGTCGACCCCAGTTTACTACATCGTTCCAATTCATTTTAACCCGTGCACGCCTTGCACCCTTCTACATGTTCAGGACCCAATCGCTTACAATATTTTTCACGTCATTTTTCCATTACTCTCTCCGTTCCCCTTGTTCCCTTCACTTCTGTATGACACACCTTTCTCACTCTTTTCCTCCGTATGTCCAGACTATTTTCGCAGACCCTCATCTGCTCTCTCAACCACACTCTTTTTATTACCACACATCTTTTTACCCTTTCATTGCTTACTCGATCAAACCACCTCACACCACATATTGTCCTTAAACATTCCATGTCTAATACATCCACCCTCCTCTGCAGAGCCTCACCTATAGCCCATGTCTTACATCCATATGATATTGTTGGGACTATTATTCGTTTAAATATACCCATTTTTGCCTTTCTCTTTCTACATATTTTTTCAGTGCTTTCCAGGACCCTCGCCCCCTTACCCACCCTATGACTCACTTCCGCTTCCATGGTTCCATTTGTTGCCAAGTCCACTCCCAGATATCTTAAGCACTTCATTTCCTCCAAATTTTCTCCATTCTCACTCACACTGCACGTAACCTGTCCCTCAACCCTGCTGAACCTAACAACCTTGCTTTTATTCACATTCTTTCTCGACTTTCTTCTTTCACACACTCTTTCAAACTCGTCACCAATTTCTGCAGTCTCTCACTTGAATCTACCAGCACTGCTGCATCATCTTCAAATAACAATTGACTCAGTTCCCAGGCGCTTTCTCTGAGACCCTCGCATTTACATCGTTCACCACCTCATCCATAAACAAGTTGAACAATCATAGTGAAATCACACACCCCTGCCGCAGGCAAACCTTCACCTTGAACCATTCACTCTCCTCTCTTCCTTTTCGTACAGAAGCCTTACACCCTTGACAAAACCTTCTCTCTGCTTCTAGCAGCTTTTCTTCCACACCGTATACTCTCAAGACCCTCCACAAAGCATCTCTGTCAACTCAATCATATGCTTTTTCCAGATCCACAAATGCCACATACAAATTCACCAGTTTCTCTATGTATTTCTCACACACATTCTTTAAAGCAACCACATCAGCTGATCCACAAATCCTCTAACATTTTTGAAACCGCACTGCTCCTCCCAAATCTGATGCAATGTACATGCTTTGACCCTCTCAACCAGTAGCCTTCCATACAACTTAGCAGGTATACTCAACAAACCTATACCTCTGTCATTTGAATGCTCACCTTTATCCCCCCGTACCTTTATACAGTAGCGCTTTACGTGTGTTCCGCCAATCATCAGGCACCAAACATAATCCATACATATACCGAAAATCTTTACCAACCTATCAACAACACAGTAACTCCTTTTCTTAATAATTTCAAC
This sequence comes from Panulirus ornatus, assembly GCF_036320965.1. Classification (NCBI taxonomy): domain Eukaryota; kingdom Metazoa; phylum Arthropoda; class Malacostraca; order Decapoda; family Palinuridae; genus Panulirus; species Panulirus ornatus. The sequence goes on along the minus strand of NC_092286.1, from coordinate 15,928,902 downwards.
AGCAATACCATCCATTCCGGCAGCCTTACCGCATTTCGTCTGACGCAAGTCTTTCGCCACCTTCTCTCTTCACCAAACCACTTTCGATGACTCTCACTTTGCATACCAAACCCGACTAAAACGTCCTATATGTGCCATTCTATCATTTAACAATCCTTCAAAATACTCACGTCATCTCGTCCTTACTTCTTTACTGCCTGCTATCACTTCCCCTTCTGCGCCCTTCACCGATGTTCTCGTCTTTCGCGCGTTATTTACCTTCTTCCAAAACATCTTATTCTCCCATTTGTCTTCTTTTTCAGCACTTGCTTCTTCTTCACCACCTGCCGCTTTCTCTTATGCATCTCCCAATCATTTGCACTCCTTCCCTGTGAGTACCGCCCAAATGTCTCTCTTTCCACCAGCAATTTTACCTCTTCATCCAACCACTCATTACACATTTCTAATTTGTCACCTCCCACCTTTCGCATGTCATATGCATCTGCTGCACATGCCACTAGGGAACAGAGACATGTAATTTGGAGAGACAGTTTGATTGGAATAACCTTGGAGGAAGTGGAGTGAATTCGATTACTGAGATTGTATATGGCAGTGCATGGAGCCATGAGAGATTTAGTGAGCTGTTAGGCGGGTGAGAGGACAAAGAAGGGCACAAGGAAAAGCAAGAAACCATAGAGGAAGTGGACGGATGGAGTGAAAGATGCTCTGAAGGTTCGGAGCTTGAACATGCAGGAGGGTGTGAGGCGTGCATGGATACAACGAATTGGACCGATTTCCTGAACCAGGGTAATGCGGAGAAATATTTTCATATCAGAAGGGATTCCCCTTTTTCATAATCTTTAGAACGTCCATCAGCGAATAATAACAGCCCGTAAACTTGTTGAAATCGTCAGCTAATGTTGAACACACGTGGAAATGTATATTGAACATAGTGACTGTAAGTCACAACTTAGAAGTTCTGGTGTTACGGGAATGTCTCAGTATTCAGTTTGTGCGCGCGCGCTCGTCTCTCTCTCTCTCTCTCTCTCTCTCTCTCTCTCTCTCTCTCTCTCTCTCTCTCTCTCTCTCTCTCTCTCTCTCTCTCTCTCTCTCTCTCTCTCTCTCTCTCTCTCTCATATATATATATATATATATATATATACACCCTCCCCAAACCCCCGACCCCCTTCTTCTTCTCCTCCTACACGCCATGAATCACGGGCTGAGAGAGAGTGTAGGTGCTGACTAATGACGCTGCCGTAATATTTCATACCGGGAAAACCTACTTGAGGGGAGACGTGTCTGGCCTATAAATCTCCACCGGGTCTAACCTCAGGCCTTTCTTGCGCTCGGCTCAAGAGCCTATGTTACGTGCTGCTGCAGACTACAGCGTCGACGTTGTATCAATCTTCTTTCTCTTTACTTGGTTTCATCAGTTCAGAGATTACGAACTAGCAGAAGTACCATGATGATAGAAACAAATGTAATGCTGTTGTTATTATTATTGTTATCATTAATATCATTATAATTATCATTATTATTGATACTATTATTGTTGTTGTTGTTATCATCATTATTAATATTATCATTATTATTATTATTATTATCATTATCAGTATCATTATTATCATTATCATAATTATTATTATTATTATTATTATTATTATTATTATTGTTATTATTATTATTATTATTATTATTATTATTATTATTATTATTATTATTATTATTATTATTATCATTATTATTATTATTAATATCATTATTATCATTATTATTATTATCATTATTATTATTATTATTATTATTATATTATTATTATTATCATCATGATTATTATTATAATCATCACTATCATCAATATTAGTAGTAGTAGTATTAGTAGTATCAGTAGTAGAAGTAGTAGTAGTTTTATGAATAGTATTCTTATCATTGTTATTGCTATCATAATTATCACTATTATTATTGCTGGTGTTGCTATTATTATCATCATTAGCAGTAGTAGTAGACGTAATAGTAATAGTGGTAGTAGGGGTAGAGGTAGTAGTAGCAGTAGTAGAAGTAATCGTGGTACTATCGTTATCATTATTAGCATTATTATTGTTATTACTTTTATTATCATTTTCTTTCATACCTGTTCGCTATTTCCCGTGTGAGCAAGGTAGCGTCTAGAACAGATGACTGAGCCTTATAGGGACTCCTGTACACCATCGAGGCCACTGTGCCTTCTTCAAACGAGACCATCTTCGCCTTGCCTTATAGTGACCTCTCTACCCACACATTTCTGCCAGGACCTTCGCCCCTTCACCAAGATTCTCCCATAGAGAGATGTACTGGGGAAACCTTCTGACTTTTATTCTTCTAGAATATAACTCTGAAACTCCTGTGTTTACCTACCAACCCTATCTACACATTTGACTTAATGAATAACCCACACACACACACACACACACACACACACACACACATATATATATATATATATATATATATATATATATATATATATATATATATATATCTTTTTTTATCTATCATACTTTGTCGCTGTCTCCCGCGTTAGCGAGGTAGCGCAAGGAAACAGACGAAAGAATGGTCCAACCCATCCACATACAAATGTATATACATGCACGTCCACATACGCACATATGTATACCTATACATCTCAACGTATACATAAATATACACATACAGACATATACATATATACACATGTACATGATTCATTCAGCTACTCCCATAACACTTGCCTCTCATGATCTTTCTTCTCATGCCCAGGTGCATATGCACCAATAATCACCCATCTCTCTCCATCCACTTTCAGGTTTACCCATATCAATCTAGAGTTTACTTTCTTACACTCTATCACATACTCCCACCACTCCTGTTTCAGGAGTAGTGCTACTCCTTCCCTTGCTCTCGTCCTCTCACTAACGCTGACTTTACTCCCAAGACATTCCCAAACCACTCTTCCCCTTTACCCTTGAGCTTCGTTTCACTCAGAGCCAAAACATCCAGGTTCCTTTCCTCAAACATACTACCTATCTCTCCTTTTTTCTAATCTTGGTTACATCCACACATATTTAGACACCCCAATCTGAACCTTTGAGGAGGATGAGCACTCCCCACGTGACTCCTTCTTCTGTTTACCCTTTTAGAAAGTTAAAATACAAGGAGGGGAGGGTTTC
>NC_092286.1:15910735-15923235 GCF_036320965.1 Panulirus ornatus | reverse complement strand
CTCATGAGGTGAAGCTGAAGGTGTGGGGATTCAATAAGGGATATGCAGGTGTAGCGACTCTTGAAGGGTTATTTTTTCACTTCGGAAAGTCGAAAGGGGTTGCTGCAGGTATGGGGACTCACCAGGTGTTACGCTGAGGGTGTGAGGACTCACTAGGGGGTGCTGCAGGTGTGGCGACTTACCAGGGGTTGTGTTGCAGGTGTGGGGACTCACCATGGAGTGCTGCAATTGTGGGGACTCACCAGGTGTTGTGCTGCAGGTGTAGGGACTCACTAAGGATTGTGCAGCAGGTGTAGGGACTCACTAAGGATTGTGCAGCAGGTGTAGGGACTCACTAAGGATTGTGCAGCAGGTATGGGGACTCACTAAGGATTGTGCAGCAGGTGTGGGGACTCACCAGGGATGGTGCAGCAGGTGTGGGGACTCACTAAGGATTGTGCAGCAGGTGTGGGGACTCACCAGGGATTGTGCAGCAGGTGTAGGGACTCACCATGGATGGTGCAGCAGGTCTGTGGACTCACCAAGAATTGTGCAGTAGGTGTGGGGACTCACCAGGGGGGGGTAAAGCTGCAGGTGTGGGGACTCACCAGGGGGGGTAAAGCTGCAGGTGTGTGGACTCACCAGGGGGGAGGGTAGAGCTGCAGGTGTGGGGACTCACCATGGGGTGCTGCAGGTGTGGGTGAGGGTCATGTAGCGAACACCCAGGTCTCGCAGTGCCCGCAGGACGCCCAGGGAGTTCTGGATGGCGTGGCCGCCCTCCACACCGATCAGGCTTGCGATGCGACCCTCCTTGAACGCCGCCTCGACGTCTGGCAACAAAGAGATCATAGCACAGCCTCGTCAGCACACCCGTCTCCCAAGAGACTCACTATGGGTTCGATCGAGGTCTACATAATACACTAACGACACAGATAATGGGATACGTATATATATATATATATATATATATATATATATATATATATATATATATATATATATATATATATATATATATATATATATATATATATATATATATATATATATATATATTTTTTTTTTTTTTTCATACTATTTGCCATTTCCCGCGTTAGCGAGGTAGCGTTAAGAACAGAGAACTGGGCCTTAGAGGGAATATCCTCACCTGACCCCCTTCTCTGTTCCTTTTTTTGGAAAATTAAAAAAAAACAAGAAAGGGGAGGATTTCCAGCCACCCGCTCCCTCCCCTTTTAGTCGCCTTCTACGACACGCAGGGAATACGTGGGAAGTATTCTTTCTCCCCTATCCCCAGGGATAATATATATATATATATATATATATATATATATATATATATATATATATATATATATATATATATATATATATATATATATATATATATATATATATATATATATATATATATATATATATATATATATATATATATATATTATCCCTGGGGATAGGGGAGAAAGAATACTTCCCACGTATTCCCTGCGTGTCGTAGAAGGCGACTAAAAGGGGAGGGAGCGGGTGGCTGGAAATCCTCCCCTCTCGTTTTTTTTTTTTTTTTTTTTTTTTTTTTTTTTTTTTTTTTTTCCAAAAGAAGGAACAGAGAAGGGGGCCAGGTGAGGATTTTCCCTCTAAGGCCCAGTCCTCTGTTCTTAACGCTACCTCGCAAGCGCGGGAAATGGCGAATAGTATGAAAAAAAAAATATATATATATATATATATATATATATATATATATATCACAGATGACGATAAGTTTGAAAACAGAGCTTCAACGGAAGGTGAATGTATAGAGATGGAAGCTGACGTAGACAAACTGATAACCTAAGGTGATAAGTGGCAAATATATTTGGATATCGATTATTACAAAGGTTATACGTGTTGTGACAGTGGAAGAGAAAAAAGAAACGGCTCTTGTATGAATTCTCCTGACCTACAGATGCACAAAAAGGTATGGTAATGTCTGATGACTGCAAAAATAACTAGTGCGTAGAAGCACCACCATGAGACATATAAGAAGTGAGAGAGGTGTAAAGTGTTAAACATATATTGATCTCCTGAAGAAGCTGTTAAATATATATATGATTGGTTGACGGCCATAATGACCGTGGCAGTTAACAGACCTAAAGCCCTAATAACCAACCAACCAACCAACTTCTACAGGAAGGACAATCGAATTAACCAACCAGTCAACCATCTTCTACAAGTAGAACAATCGAATTAACCAACCAACCCATCAACTTCTACAGGTAGGACAATCGAATTAACCAACCAACCAACCACCTTTCATAGGAAGGACAATCGAATTCTTCTCAAAGATATCAATACTCAGTCTTTACATTTCGTCCTGCTTTAAGAAAACACATATAGACCAGTGTGCGTACAGCGGCGAGAAACCAAGAAGACTCCTGGACTGAGAGATAGCTTGTGCTGCAGTGGAAACGTAAAGAGTTGATTTGATTCAGATCTTCACAAAGACTCTTAAAGGCTTTGATGACCTCAGTTTAAAAGGATCTACTAGGCTAGAGGAGACACTAGGCTAGATAAGACCCTATTCGCTGGTAGTAACGGATACAAGAATGTGGAAATTAGTTTTACTTGGAACGAAGTAAAGTTCACTTCTTCACCAGAATCATCAATATATCGATTCCTTCACCAATATAAAAAAAAGTAGATGAAAGCAACACCATTGATACGTTCAAAAATAAACAGCAAATCCTGTCAAGTTGATTTTTTCTTTTTAAACAACCCAGTCGTGGACCAATCAGGCCTCCTGTTGTCTGTCTTTCTCATGTAAACTCATGTAAATCCCTTTTGCATTAAGTCCATGACCTGCAATATTTGCGCCTCCGTAGATGATAAAGACAGGGGTAATTTTTCTCTTAACTCTGCTGTTTGCAATTCAACCTTACAAACACGATGCTTTGTGTTTCGAGCCCTTTTTTACTCACACAAATACCTTTAACTTTGTTTCAATTGTTTGTTACCATTTCGAATAATGTTATTCTTTATTAATGCACGTTTTGTATACTTATTCTGCATTATGTATTCCTCCATATTTCTATTCTCCATTCAATAATGTCTATATAGTGCATTTGGTAGTGAGATTCACCTCCTCACATTTACGTAAGAGAGTGACATGTTCGTGAATTTTCATCTAGATGTCGCGCGTTATCTTCCAATTACAGAGAATAATTAGACAGAGAATAGAGGAAGATGAGAGACTCTTGACAATTTTTGCATCTAACTTTGTTCATTACGGAGCTGGACTGAAAGAAGTGATTTTCGACCTTTTTTTTATTATCTGAAAGAAGTGATTTTCGACCTTTTTTATTATCTTTTTTTTTCATTTCATCGCGCGTTTGCCGTTTATCACTTTTTACGACTCTGATGACCGTCATTGACGCTCACGTCGCAGGAGGCTGAGGCAATGCAGTCGATCGGCGTTTTCAAAGAGGAAGAGATAACGAGCCAAGGTCGCTGAGGAGGGAGGAGGGTTGGAGGGGCGTCGAGGAGGGGGACAGGTACAGTAGGGTGAGAGAGAGAGAGAGAGAGAGAGAGAGAGAGAGAGAGAGAGAGAGAGAGAGAGAGAGAGAGAGAGAGAGAGAGAGAGAGAGAGAGAGAGAGAGAGAGCTGCTCAGACTCGGGATGATGTTACACAGAGAGAGGGAGAAAAGAAGGAAGGGAGTGAGAGCGAGAGCGATGAAGGAGGAAGGGATTTCGTGTGTGTGTGTGTGTGTGTGTGTGTGTGTGTGTGTGTGTGTGTGTGTGTTCCAACCTGGAAGAGGCCAGAAAACCTTATTTTCCCATGAACGAGCAGTTAAACTAAGGACAGAGGAATTCAGATAGCAACAGACTGATCTCACACTGCATTATTCTACCTCCCTTCCCGCCACTGCCTCATTCCCGAACGGTGGCTACAGCTGACACTTCCCCATCACGTACCCTCATCGGCCCGTTCCCCGTCACTTCCCGTGAAGTGACCTACCTGAGGCCGGGTCAATAAGGTGTTCTATTCTGCAGTGGTCTCTACCTTCCTTGATCGTATACGTCCTGCGCCAGGTCTCTAACCTCTAGTTTACTCTATCCAGCCACGTCCCTTCTCATCTCTGAAACCCCCTTCCTGTTTTCCTATATCTTAAGCACCTTGGCTAGAGTATGTTTATCGACAAAAGGCCCTAACATTCTCATCAGACATTCTGCCGAGATGGGCTCCCCCTGTTCCACCATTCAAGTGTGGAGTCTATCCTTGGCAAAGAAACTTCCATCTCGTGAAAAATTGCCTCCATAAATCTACACAAAAGACTTATTCCTCCTCCCTACAGAGAGCCTCGCTTCTACTGTCTACTACAGGGATTTACGTCATATCTGAGCATCACTCACGATAAAACTTAACTCCCTACGGCTCTTTCTGAACTCACACATGAGATCCTGTACTTCGCTGAGATTTCTTCTGATTCCCCACTGACCATATTGTTTGTCCCGACCTGGACAAGAAAAGTCGAATCCTTCCGGAGTGTTTGGGACAATATCCTCAAACTTCCCCAGAAGACCTTCCAATTTTGCACCAGGAAGGTACGAATTTCTTCTCCTCTTCACACACTCGCTGCTGCAAGTGAGGGAGAACCAGCATCTCACGTGTGCCAGAGACTGCAACGTCACTTAAAGTTCAGGACAGTAAACAGAAAGTGCTCGACTAACTCCATCGTTGAGTGGTAACTTGAGGAACTCGTTACGTAGTTCAGATTTGTAGCCCTCAGGGGAGAGGGGGAAATGTTGAACATCCGTCAGATAAGACAAGGTCGCTGGCAGTGAGAGTACTGTCTCTAACGTCGGTCATTATAGTGAGAATATCATACATATGTATATATATATATATATATATATATATATATATATATATATATATATATATATATATATATATATATATATATATATATATATATATCTTTCTTTCTTTCTTTCTTTCATACTGTTCGCCATTTCCCGCATTAGCAAGGTAGCGTTAAGAACAGAGGACTGGGCCTCTGAGGGAATATCCTTACCTGGCCCCCTTCTCTGTTCCTTCTTTTGGAATATATATATATATATATATATATATATATATATATATATATATATATATATATATATATATATATATATATATATATATATATATATATATATATATATATATATTTATTTATTTATTTATTTATTCATTTATTTTGCTTTGTCGCTGTCTCCCGCGTTAGCGAGGTAGCGCAAGGAAACAGACGAAAGAATGGCCCAACCCACTCACATACACACGTATATACATACACGTCCATACTGCACATATACATACCTATACCTCTCAACGTATACATATATAAACACACACAGACATATACATATATACACATGTACATTATTCATACTGTCTGCCTTTATTCATTCCCATCGCCACCCCGCCACACATGAAATAACAACCCCCTCCCCCCTCATGTGCGCGAGGTAGTGCTAGGAAAAGACAACAAAGGCTACATTCGTTCACACTCAGTCTCTAGCTGTCATGTGTAATGCACCGAAACCCCAGCTCCCTTTCCACATCCAGGCCCCACAGAACTTTCCACGGTTTACCCCAGACGCTTCACATGCCCTGGTTCAATCCATCGACAGCACGTCGACCCCTGTATACCACATCGTTCCAATTCACTCCATTCCTTGCACGCCTTTCACATTCCTGCATGTTCAGGCCCCGATCACTCAAAATCATTTTCACTCCATCTTTCCACCTCCAATTTGGTCTCCCACTTCTCGTTCCCTCCACCTCTGACACGTATATCCTCTTGATCAATCTTTCCTCACTCATTCTCTCCATGTGACCAAACCATTTCAAAACACCCTCTTCTGCTCTCTCATTCATATATATATATATATATATATATATATATATATATATATATATATATATATATATATATATATATATATATATATGTTTATTTATTTTGCTTTGTCGCTGTCTCCCGCGTTTGCGAGGTAGCGCAAGGAAACAGACGAAAGAAATGGCCCAACCCACCCCCATACACATGTATATACATACACGTCCACACACGCAAATATACATACCTATACATCTCCATGTACACAGATACATACACACACAGACACATACATATATACCCATAAACACAATTCACACTGTCTGCCTTTATTCATTCCCATCGCCACCTCGCCACACATGGAATACCATCCCCCTCCCCCCTCATGTGTACGAGGTAGCGCTAGGAAAAGACAACAAAGGCCCCATTCGTTCACACTCAGTCTCTAGCTGTCTTGCAATATATATATATATATATATATATATATATATATATATATATATATATATATATATATATATATATATATATGTATATATGTATATATATATATATATATATATATATATATATATATATATATATATATATATATATATATATATATATATATATATATATTTGCCACTTCCCGCTTTAGCGAAGTAGCATAAAGAATCAAGAATCCTCACTTAGCCCCTTCTATGCACAACACACTTGGCCTCCGTTTCAAGCGTTAGCAAGGTAGCACCAGGAAGAGATGAACAAAGACCACATCTGCTCATATTCATCCTCTGTCATATGTAATATACAGAAACCACATCTCCCTACCCACAACCAGGACCCACGGACCTTTCCGTAGTTTACCCTAGACTCTTTACATGCCCTGGTTCAGTCTATGGACAGCAGATCGACACCAGTATACCACATCGTTCCATTTCGCTCCATCCCGGTCACACATTTCATCCTCTTGCATGTTCAGGCCCCGACTGCTCATGGTCGTTTTCACTCCACCCTTCCATTTCCAATTTCGATCCCCATTCTCACTGTTCCCTCTACTTTTGGCTCTTTTATCCTCTTTGTTAACCTTTCCTCATTCATTCTCTCCATATGTCCAAACATTTTTAGTACACCCACTTCCGCTCTCTCTACGAAAATTATTATTACCGCATATCTCTCTTACCCTTTCATTACTCACTCGATCACACTACCTCACACCACATATTGTCCTCAGACAATCCATTTCCAACACATCCACCATACTTCGCACCTCCTTATCTAGAGCCCATGACTCACTTCTATAGAACTTCGCTGAACTACCATTTCTTTATTCATACCCATTTTTTTCTCTCCCAGATGACGTCCTCTCTTTCCACACATTCTTCGTCGCTCCCAGAACTTCACCCCTTCCCCCGCCCTACGACTCACTTCCGCTTCCATGGTTTCATTTCCCGCTAAGTCCACTCCCAGATATCTGAAACACTTCACTTCCTCCAACTTTTTCTCCATTTAAACTTACATCCTAACTAACCTGTCCCTCAACCCTGCTGAACTTGATATCCTTGAGTTCATTCACATTCACTCTCAACTTTCTCCTTTCACATTCTCTTCCAAACTCAGTCACCAAATTCTACAGTTTCTCATTAGAATGTACCACCAGCGTTGTATCATCAGCAAATAACAACTGCCTCATTTCCCATGCCTTCTCATCCACACTAGACTGCATACTTGCCCTTCTCTTCAAGAATCTATCGTTTACGTCCCTCACCAACCCATCCATAAACGTACTGAAAAACCATGGCAACATCACACATCCCTGCCGCAAACCAACCTTTACTTTGAACTATCCACTCTCGTCTCTTTTTACTCTTGCACAAGCCTTACATCCTTGATAGAAATTTCTCTGCTTCTAAGAAGAAGCTTTCCTCCCTACCCTATCATATGCCTTCTCTAGATCCATAAATGCCACATGCAAATCCATCTGTTTTTTCTATTTCTCACTTTTTTTGAGCAAACGCTCGATCCACACATCCTCTATCACTTCTGAAACCACACTGTCTCTCCCCAGCCTGATGCTTTGTACATACCTTCACCCTCTCATTCAATACCCTCCCATACAATTTTCCAGAATACTTAACAAACTTATGCATCTGTAGTTTGAACACTCAATTTTATCCCCTTTGCCTTTGTACAATGGCACGATACATGCATTGCGCCAATCCTCAAGCACTTCACCATGATCAATGCATACACTGAAAATCCTTAGCAACCAGTCAACAACACAGTCACTTCCTTTCTTAATAAATTCAATTGCAATACCATTCGCTCCGGCAGGCTTGCCGCATTTCATTTTACGCAAGGCTTTCACCACCTCCTCTCTTCATCAAAGGGGGCCTGTGAGACATAGTCGTTGTTTTGTCCTATTTGGCGTGGCGACTTTGTGAAAGAAACATAACAAAGCTTTGAAGAAAAAGGAGAAAAAGAGAAAAACGATTAATAGAGCTATCTTTTTGGGATAAAATACCGCTGAACTGCCACACAGTCGAGACTAATATACATTGAAAATGCTGTTTACTCTACTTGTCAAACCTAATCATACGATTAAGCCGGATTACCCGACCAAAGCCTTTCATTAAGAGACTCAATCATGCCTAACATAGGTTATGGGTGTTCTGTTCCCATTGATTTTCAACCTTAGCTCGTCATTCGAAGCTGATAAAACACCCCTACCAAAGGATCATTCAGAGGAATAAAATCATATCTATATCATGACCTGGTTTAAATCTCAGGACTAAACATTACATTCAGTTATGTTAATGTAAGCAACCTTAACCAATTAACCATACAGCTAGGCCGAAAGGCATTCCTGTGCTTGCCCGTCTAAACATATCTATGCATCTGAACATATCAGCAACACATAACACATGATGATCATTCATTTCTGTCTAAAAGTGCATGCAAGATTGGAAACAGAACCTAATGAACAGTTTAACAGATTGACTTGCAATAAGTAAACCTTACTCTATGATCAACACAGTTATTAGTTAATATTATTAGTTAATATTATCAATATCATTACTAGTTAAATCTGGGAACACAAACTCGTTCATTCATACATCGTTACCTGACAACAGTAACCACAAAACACATGTGGAGTCAGCTTGATATCCACATAGATAAATACAGCTTACAGAACAAACCAACGAAGCTTAAACACACCGCTAAAGTGAAGGATACATACAATGATTCAACTAAACCACCTCCTCGGACCCTACCTTATCCAGTTCTCGCTTCGATGATCTTTGTTTCGTTTCAAGTTTGAGTGAGGTGGGTTAACACAGCCTATGTGTAACTCAGTTTCAAGCGGTGCCAGATCCTCTACATACGTAAAAAAGCTAAATCAATAAACAGTGGGCAGGCGACATGGACTAATTTCATTTCATGGTGAAGACTAGTAAATACTTCGAGGTATCTATCAATATCTTCTTAATCCAGAGAACTATAGGTACAAACAGAGATGTTTAAAAAGAATGTTGGCACCTGAGTGGCAAGGCTGCTGCTGACTGCAGCTGAGGTATAGATAGATAGATAGATACATTTATTTCGTCGTACTTAATTTCCATGTGTAGAAGTGTGCGTAAGGATAAGAAAATAGCTCGAAATAATGAATCATAATTTCATCAAGTTTAATATTCATAGAATCCGTCACTCATGGCGTTTCTTCCGTCCGCAGTGGAACTATTGAGGCAACCAGCAACTTTGTAAGAATATTCCCTCCAACTTTTCTCCTAAACAGTGGTGAGGGTAACTGGAAAAAAAAATTGCAGAACCCCTAAACCGCCCCAGTGAAACTGACTAAACTTCCATGGATTTCTAAAAGAGACAACCAAATAAATATTTCATATGATCTTATCACCCGAAGTAAGATCGAAGATGACAATATTACGTTACAAGCCCCTCGTCATCCTAACAGGTGGTGACCTTAGCTTAAACCAAAGCTGAAGAAAAAAAATATCAGGCAGCTAATCTGATTGTCGCTAGGATGCAAAAGGGACGTAGGCCATGGAGGGAAAGTGCTAGCATCACGGCCGTAACTTCTGCACTTTGATAACATAACTCTTTGACCATGACGCATTGCAGTGTTTCGTAAAAGTCTGCTTTACCTCCGCATCGCCATGAACCTGGGATAATGGAGTGATTTTCACCTCACTTTTCACCTGCAATGTGTGAGTGAGTGTTTGGAGAACACAGTAACGACTCGGGTGCAGGATTTGACCATTATATTTCACTAAACAATATTAGGTAAGACGGTATTAGTGAGTGTTGTTGTTGTTTAAGATTAAGCCTCCCTACAACTCAAGAGGTGAGGGACCTAAGCACTGTGGACCTAAGAGGTTGGGCTAGTTAACCCACCCGGCCCCCACGAGAGCCAGGCTCCCTCTGAATTAGTGAGGGTTATGTACTTTCTTACGCAATAAATCTTCCATTTTCTATATTTACTTACTTGTGCATAAAGCATTCAAATATGTAAATTTAAAGTAAACTAATCACAGGATATATCAAAAGATATATTTGTGGTTGATAATGTAAGAATAGTTGAAGTGAATGCAACACTCAAGACAGACTAAAGCCACCTCACCAATGAGCCGAATTGATTCATTTACTGTCGTCTGCTGCTCGTGTCGTTCGTTTGTTGACATCCGCCGCCATTTTCTCAGTACTTAATCGCAGGGTGTGACTGATGTATTTCGACTAAGATGTTGAAAATTGTGATGACTCTTGCCTAGAGACGTTAGCTGAGCATTTCATATGTTATGTTGATGTATTTTACAAGTGTATTGCCTACTTGTGTATTAATTAGCTCCACGCTTACCCCGACGTACTGCTATTGCCTTTTTAAATGTGCTTTAGTTAAATATAATACCCAGGTTCATACTCCACAACGTTTACTGAGATTCTTTAAGCACTGCGCTAGCACTTCACAAGGTAACGACCCAATATCGAACGTGAACAGTGACGCGGAGCTAAACTAAACTTTTATCCAGTTTTCATCTTTTTTTGAACGTCTGGAAATATGTCCCATTTCCAAGTTATAGATTGTTCTTAAGAAACATCAGACATGATATTCATTTCATCACCACAAATATGTCTTCTAGATATCGAATCCGATTTCTATTTCGGAGAATTTATGCATGTGTGTGGCTGCAGTAGACATAGCTGGTTATTTTCAGTAATAAGATAACGAATTCAATGACTCACACACAGCAGCAGCCCGGGCCTTACGAAACAACACCCACACCTCGAGTGTCTTCTCTAACAAAACGTATTAAACTACAACTTCCCATATGGTAACTCCTGCTCGGAATATCGGTTTTCCATTTACATTCGTCTCGCTCTTCCGACTACGAACACGAACCACGTATGAGCAGTGATGTACGTGGTCCCTGGAAGGCGGGCGGGTCTGCCTTGTGGCGCTTGTCTCCTGCCGTTCCAGGCGTCAGGCTGAGAGGCTATTGGTGTATGTCACAGAGGTGGTAGCAGCGGAGGGGAGCAGTCGCTGCCACGGTGGTGGGTAGGTCGTAGTGAGAGATGTGGCAGGACTGTGGGAGAGGGATCGATGGTGGTCACGAGTGGACTGGTGGAGAGAAGTGTGGCGTTGGAGTGGTAGCGGACGAAGGGATGATGTGGTAGAGTGCATTGGTGGGGGAGAGGTGGCATGTTGGGGTGTTGGTAGAGGTAGGGACTGGAATATGAACTGGCGGGGAGCGTTGGAGTGTTGGATGGAACGGTAGCGCGAGTTGCCTGGTGGGGAGAGAATGAGTCTTGGTGGGGTACTGGAGGAAGGTGTTATGGAGCACATGTGTTCAACTGTGAGAAGAGGTGGAGTGTTAGGGCAGCAGGTGGTACTGTGAGATGTGGTAGGACAGCGGAAGAGGGATCGATGGTGAGGAGTGGACGGGTGGGAGATAGAGTGTTGGAACGGAAGTGGAGGAAGGGATGGAGGAGACGTTAATGTGGTAGGGGCTGTCTGTGCCAGTGAGGATAAGGAAAGGATGTCGGGCGGGTGAAGACGTCTAAGGGGGTTTTCCAAACAAGCAGACCTGGTGGTGTGAATTGGCTTGATGAAGGGGAGGGAAAGCCACAGAAGTGGTGAGCATAGGAAAAGGGAAGGACACTCGGAACGTAGGAATGAAGGTCTGACAAGAGTAAAGTGATGGCAACCACTTGGTACCACATTGATCCCTATCATTATCTTCAGATCTTTCATCAACTATCTCCGTCTTCCACACTCTTTGGTGTATCATTAGCACCAGAGGATGGCTAGGATGATATGGAAGCATATAATGGTGAAAGATGATTACCATAGATACGATATACATAGGAGCAGGATTACAAAAGATGCTTTAGATATTTCAGTGGTAGAAAAGTTTCGGTGGAGATGTGGGTAGTCCCACATGAACCTGGAAAAGACTGAAAACGTCTCGTGGAGAGTTAGAGAAACCGTTGTATCGGCAATTATATGATACAATCGATTTCTCTGTAAGTTTATCATTCTTTCCTCTCCTACCTCTTTTTTCTCGCCTTATTGAGGTACTGCTTGGGTATAAATGAAAAAGCCCTCATTTGTACATAGTCGCTCCAAAGCTCTCGCGTATAATGTACTGGAACCAGAGCCCCTACCATTTACAG
>NC_092286.1:15890735-15905735 GCF_036320965.1 Panulirus ornatus | reverse complement strand
ATGTCTGGGGAGAGTAGTTCCAAATGGGATGATATCTGGCGGGGTGGCATGTAGATCATGGTTGGGAGGACGCTTGCGTAGTGCTTGTCGTCTCATTATACATTATCATCGTCGAGTCTGGTAGATGAACCATGGATATAGGGAAGAGCGAGGCTTGGATGAGCTCTTGAAGAGCGAGACAAGAGTTCCTTTACTACATTGTACAAAGGGAAAGAGAATAATGGCGAGTGTTCAAATTACAGAGGTATAACTTTGTTGAGTATTCCTGGGAAATTATATGGGAGGGTATTGATTGAGAGGGTGAAGGCATGTACAGAGCATCAGACTGGGGAAGAGCAGTGTAGTTTCAGAAGTGGTAAAGGATGTGTGGATCAGGTGTTTGCTCTGAAGAATGTATATGAGGAATACTTAGAAAAACAAATGGATTTGTATGTAGCATTTATGGATCTGGAGAAGGCATATGATAGAGTTGATAGAGATGCTCTGTGGAAGGCATTAAGACTATATGGTGTGGGAGGCAAGTTGCTAGAAGCAGTGAAAAGTTTTTATCCAGGATGTAACGCGTTTGTACGAGTAGGAAGAAACAAAAGTGATTGGTTCTCAGTGTGCTGTCTCCATGGTTGTTCAATTTGTTTATGGATGGGGTTGTTAGGGAGGTGAATGCAAGAGTTTTGGAGATTGGGGCAGTCTGTTGTGGATGAGAGGGCTTGGGAAGTGAGTCAGTTGTTGTTCGCTGATGATACAACGCTGGTGGCTGATTCGGGTGAGAAACTGCAGAAGCTGGTGACTGAGTTTGGTAAAGTGTGTGAATGAAGAAAGCTGAGAGTAAATGTGAATAAGAGCGAGGTTATTAGGTACAGCAGGGTTGAGGGACAAGTCAACTGGGAGATAAGTTTGAAAGGAGAAAAACTTGAGGAAGTGAAGTGTTTTGATTACCTGGGAGTGGATTTGGCAGCGGATGGAACCATGAAAGCGGAAGTGAGTCACAGGGTGGGGGAGGGGGCGAAAGTTCTGGGAGCGTTGAAGAATGTGTGGAAGACGAGAACATTATCTCGGAAAGCAAAAATGGCTATGTTTGAAGGAATAGTGGTTCCAACAATGTTATATGGTTGCGAGGCGTGGGCTATACAGGGGGGTGTGCGGAGGATGGTGGATGTGTTGGAAATAAGATATTTGAGGACAATATGTGGTGTGAGGTAGATTGATCGAGTAAGTAATGAAAGGGTAAGAGAGATGTGTGGTAATAAAAAGCGTGTGGTTGAGAGACTAGAAGAGGGTGTATTGAAATGGTTTGGTCACATGGAGAGAATGAGTGAGGAAAGATTGACGGAGGATGTAAGTGACAGAGGTAGAGGGAACGAGGAGAAGTGGGAGATCAAATTGGAATTTGAAGAATGGAGTGAAAAAGATTTTGAACGATCGGGGCCTGAACATGCAGAGGGGTGAAAGGCATGCAAGGAACAGAGTGAACTGGAACGACGTGGTATACCGAGGTCGACGTTCTGTCAATGGATTGAACCAGGGCATGCGAAGCATCTGGGGTAAATCATGGAAAGTTTTGTGGGTCCTGGATGTGGAAAGGGAGCTTTGGTTTCGGTGCATTATACATGACAGCCAGAGACTGAGTGTGAACGAATGTGGCCTTTGTTATCTTTTCCTATCGTTACGTCGCGCGCGTGCGTGGGGAAGGGAGGGATGTCATTTCATGTGTGGCGGGGTGGCGACAGGAATGAATAAAGGCAGCAAGTATGAATTATGTATATGTGTATATATGTGTATGTCTGTGTGTGTATATACATGTATACGTTGAAATGTATAGGTATGTATATGTGCGTGTGTGGACGTGTATGTATATACATGTGTATGTGGGTGGGTTGGGCTATTCTTTCGTCTGTTTGCTTGCGCTACCTCGCTAACACGGGAGGCAGCGACAAAGTATAATCAATGAATATAAATAAATGAATATATATATATATATATATATATATATATATATATATATATATATATATATATATATATATATATATATATATGTGTGTGTGTGTGTATATAAAACATCGTTTTCAAATAAGCGTATCCGGGAACAGTCGACGTTCCGTAACATTATTGAACTTTATTTCATTATCATGATTTCATCCATGAGCGAAATGGAATTATGATATCAGAGTCTGAACAGTAAGGGTCAATACCAACTGATGAATTGTATTATTGTTCTGGTGGATGAATGCTCAGCGTCAGCCATTTACTTTTGATATGTTTATTTTTCCTTTCTTTATATCATTCAGTAAGAGTGTCAGGTAATGGAGGCTTTTGTTACTTGATAGTAAAACTCGAGGCCCAGGAGACTGTATGTGACATCAACAGTTCCAAGTACTAAAAGTTATAACCTTTGCAATTGACTGTCCTTCAGCGGCCTGACACTTTCCCAGCAACGACCTGTTCTTTGTTGGTCATTAATGTCGTCACTGTGTCTAAAACAGGGCAAATAATGCGATCAGAGGAAACCATGGAAAGATTGGCAAACCCTGGGTATGGATAGGGACGCTCTGGTTTCGGTGCATTATATATGGCAGCTAGAGACTGAATGGATGAAGGTTAATGAGACCATTTCCCTCCTCTGTGCCTGGCGTTACCTCCCTAAAGCGGCGGAAAACGGCGAATAAATACTGACAAGAAGGAGGAAGGTTTGGTCGACAAGCTCCTTATTCTAGAGGAGTCTATCATTTCCCAGTTCCTGTGCAAAAGTGCAGCGTCAAAGAAGCAAGAGCACCATGTAAGTGGTCGTGGGGATGTAAGATGATAATGTACAAGTAATGTGTGTGTGTGTGTGTGTGTGTGTGTGTGTGTGTGTGTGTGTGTGTGTGTGTGTGTGCGCACGCGCGCGCGTAACTTGTCATGGTTCCCATTTTCTGCCCAACCGAAGCCACTGATTCCATCTGGGCTTCTCATTACGCCAACAGTTCTTAACTATGTACTTATGAACCACTCCCTTAGTCTCGTCTGGTTTATGTTGAGTCATATGAGCCACCTGCCATGTCCCCTGAATGGAGGACTTCGCACCATGGTTCCTCAGAACCTAATGCAATACGTGGGTCATCCGGCCATGTCACATGTCCTTCATGCATCATGGTCAACGTAGATATAGAGAATCTATCTCTGCTACTCCCCACGCTGTCTAGACTCAACCAGGCACCTAACATATATCCTCCCTGGTCTATGGCTGGGGCTCGATGATACCACAGGGCCAGGGCAAGCAGTCTGCCTCTTATACACCTTGAATCATCCATCCCTGGTCACTACAGCTCCTTCCTTGACCTTAAATTTGTCCAGCACTGAACGAAGACCGTGTACTCCTCACCCATCCGAGCAACCTCTCTCGCGCTGCCTAGACCCTCCCGTCTTATGTTCCTGGACAGCTTGACGACTCACCTACGTCAGTAGCAAAGTCATTTGGGCACTTATCCTCTCGACGGGTCTGGGTTCGTCTCCACTGAAATATAAACTAACCCGAGCTTATATAACTTCTCAGATGTGCTGAGGCGCTGCGTGTAATTCCTTCCCTAAGCATGGAAAAGTCGGTCGGGGACGACGTGCTCACATGAGCCAACCACACCGCGCTCCAGTGATTCACCAAGTCATCCCAGTAAGACTGAGTAAGCAGTCTGCACTTTAGCACTTACCGTTCCCTTCCACAGCTTTCATAGGTCGGCGTAAGACGATTGGGGGTCCACCTGAGCCCCTTTCATACGCCAACGACACTCACCTGCGATCGTACCACACACCTCCCTCTCCTCCCCACCCAAGCTTGAGTCTAAGTATGTCATGGTATGATCATGGACTCACCTGAGCACCTACCATGCCCTCCTTGAGCCTGGGGAGGTCCGTGTGGGACCAGGAGGAACGGGACCAGGGACGAAGTTTCTTGAGCTCCGCCGTGAAGTTGAAGCTGTGGAGTTTGTTGTGCATGAACTTCCGGATGTTCCACGGCAGGTCGTTGTGCCTGGTGAGAGGAGGTGGCATTTTAGATGGCGAAGGTGGGAGGGAAAGGGAGAGGGGAAAGATGGGTTGAATGGTAGGGCAGGAGGTAGTTTTGCTGGGGGGGGGGAGAGAGAGAGAGAGAGACACATGATACTGGCATGGAGAGCAAGGGGGGGTCTAAGGAGGAGGAAGGCAGGGCAATTATTGTAGGTGTATTGTGTACTGGGAGAGAGAGAGAGAGAGAGAGAGAGAGAGAGAGAGAGAGAGAGAGAGAGAGAGAGAGAGAGAGAGAGAGAGAGAGAGAGAGAGAGAGAGAGAGAGAGAGAGAGAGAGAGAGAGACGGGTTACATCATGTGTGGGGGAAGTTGGGCCAAACAGAGTAGGAGGAAGGGATTAGACAGTGGGAGGAGAAGGTTTCCCATCAAGAAGAGAGATCCCATGAGGAAAGGAGAGGCGGTGAGTGGGGAGAGTAGAGTGGGTTGGACCTGATGAGAGAGTGGCTGCACTGAGTCAAGAAATACCTTAGATTGGAGATGGGGGGGAATGAATGGCATAGGAGAGAGACTGGAACATTTCCAGTACGGTAAAAGAGGAAATCACACGGCGTGAGGAAAGAATTTATACTCGGGGAAAATGGGGTTTATATGAAGGTAGAAATGGAATCGTGCATGCACCGAGATGGAGGAGGTCCTGTGCCAGAATAAGGTTTCTTTTGGGTCTAGGAAATGGGTTTACAGCGGAAAGAAAGAGGGATTTTCGTTTGATTAGAATTCATGGCCTCAAGTTCTGATATTTTTGCATCGTTCGAAGAACTGTTCACTTTTGACATCATCGAACTAGCCTGAAATCTTGAAAGGTCTGCGTTGAACTCAAGCCTTCTCCTTCTTTCCTGCTTGGCCTCTTATCTCTAACTGTTATTCGGTTCTATCAATTCTGTTTATATCCTTGTGGTCTTCTGTACCTTCTCTACTCGTTCTTTGTGATTCTTAAGTGCGATGATCTCAGGTGAAAGATATTTAACACTGGACTAATATTACTAAGCTATAAGGACTTTGCTAGACTTTGCTCAATATTTCGATTCTACTATTTGCCAGTATTCAGCTTTCGTCCTTTACAGATCTCTTGAAGATGACGACAATATAGGTGCAGTCGACTTCCCAGATCCACACAGCTTGTTTCCTTCTACCTGATTCTCGCATCTTGGCCATCCACCACTACCATCTATGCTCCTTGCTTTTAACTTACTCGGGTTGAAATAGACCAGCCACTTATCATGCCAATTTCAGAGTATGTTTACGCCGACCTTGATTGTTTATGCCATTCTTCTCACTTTCTTATTTCCCTTATGACGTTGGCGTCATCCACAAACATAACGTATTTATCAGGTATCAGTTCAATCCATCTACTAAGTCGTATACGTAGGTCAATGGACTCTTGTTATGTAGCGGTAAGCGTTCCAGACCGTGACGCGTTCACGGACGGCCAGGGTTGAGTGCATAGGTTCGAATCCTGGTTACGGCAGCCGGTCCACAGTCAACCCAGCTGTTCATCCAACCCTACGAGTTGGTCGATAAAATGGAAACCTGGATCAAGCAAGGGTGTGTGTATATATATATATATATATATATATATATAGAGAGAGAGAGAGAGAGAGAGAGAGAGAGAGAGAGAGAGAGAGAGAGAGAGAGAGAGAGAGAGAGAGAGAGAGAGAGCGTTAATGGGATGGCCTTGATTAGGGCCTCATCTGCCCGTGCCGTTTCAGCTAACATAAAAAAAAATTATTATTCCAAGGCCAACTCTTACAGTGCGCCAGTGTTGACAACCCAACCCACTGCGAGCAGGAGGTTGTGCTGGCAAGCGTTCTTTGTTCCCTTCCACTGAAGTAAATTTCAGTCAATAAAGGAGTTCTCCTCCTCCTCCTCCTCCTTCTCCCTTCCGTTATTCCTCCGCCTTAAGATCCGGCCACTTTAACAAACACTTCCGTGCTTTCTAACAATTCTGATACACGCAATCTACTCAACCATTATATTTTCTCTAATACAAATCTTACTTTTTTCAAGACGTCCAAGAGGTTTGTTACATATGGCCTCATATCCTTATACTGTCTTATGCCTCGCTTTGGTAGTTTTTTTACCTTACAGTTAGACATTCATTTCCTTTCTCATTCCCACTTGTCTGAAAGGCTGGACTGCAGGTTAAACGTATCTGATCATTTTCAATTTCCTGGCATCTTACTTTCCTCTAGGAACATCATTATCACAATGGTACATCAAGCGTCCCTCCACAGGTCTTGAGCTCATAAAGGACCCTGAGTCAAGGTCAAGGTCCCTTTAACAGTCTACTTATTTTGTTTCTTGTAATGTCAGTGGTCTCCGAGACCTCCTCACCATTCCATCTCACTTGCGTTGGGTCTGTGGAAATATTTCTGAACTTATCATCCAGCTCACAAGTCTTCATATTATCCTCAACGCGTCTTCCCTCCGAATCCCTCATCCGGATTAGCAGTTCTTTAGTTGACGCTTCACTCCAGATGAATTCTTGGAAAACTTTGGGATTATCTTCAGCCTTCTTCTCTATAATATTCTTCAAAATTTCTATTTTGGATTATCTTCTGCCTTCTTCTCTATAATATTCTTCAAAATTTCTATTTTGGATTATCTTCTGCCTTCTTCTCTATAATATTTTTCAAAATTTCTATTTTGGATTATCTTCAGCCTTCTTCTCTATACCATTCTTCAAAATTTCTATTTTGGATTATCTTCTGCCTTCTTCTCTATAACATTCTTCAAAATTTCTATTTTCCTTCTTTCTGCTATATCCATCCCCTTCCATTTCTACAGCTTTTTACACTACATCACTTTGCTCTCTCCATTTTTGACAGCTTTTCTGAAATACATTTTCCTCTCCATTTCAATTTTCCCTCTGTGTTTGAAGCTAAAGGTTCCCACGATTTGATAGACCTTACTATACAATTTCACAGAACCTTGCACTAGAGTGACCCACACCATGAGTAACGAATATCATTTCCCAGTTTATGTTGCCACAGAAATTATATCAGTTTTGTGTTGTTTCTATGAGTTTGGTTTCATCACATGTTCGTTCTGTGTCGTCCATTTACCAGATAATCAACCGCAAGTGTCACGTGATGCCTCTTTCGAAATGGTGCATTACATATGATATTCTCATTTTATATGTTGCGCTGTGTGATGTTCAGGTATACAGTACATGTTACGTTGTGTGACGATCAGATGTACATGTTACGTTGTGCATCAACCTCTCTGGTCCTAGAATGTGTTTGTGATTAACATATTGATACGATCAATCCTTCTCTATACAGACTATGAAGTTTTTGAGTCTCCATGGCAATCGAATTTCTCCAGTCTGTTTCTACATAAGTGAAATTGATCATCAGTACAACTCTGTCATCGATGAATAGTCTGGGCATCTGCTTCGCTGCTTCACTCACCAGCCTGATTATTTCCCTTACTGTAAATTTTGTTCTGGCTCACTAATTTCTTCTGGGGGGGGGCGGAAAGAGTATATATCTTTGCAAGTATCTAGGAGTGGTTTGGTGTATATATGTGTGTGTGTATATGTGAGTGTGTGTTTACATACATATAAAACAATATACATATTTTCTTCAGTGCATACAAACCTGCAACAGGATATCAAAAGAAAATTGAAGATTAACTAACAGGAAAATGGAATATGAACATAAAATGTCTCATCACATGTTCGTTACACTAACGTTCTTACTCACTCACATCCATCCTCATCACTGGAAGTGTATTTGCTATAACATTTTGCATCACATGTATCATCAATGAAGTTAGCATTAGTCACCGTAACGTAAATCTATAACGAATTGTGTAATCCTTTTAGAGACAGAATGAAAAAGCTTTTCGTCCCTTAGCCAACCAAGACGTAAAAACCTTGGGGGCGTCACTGGAGCCATCAAAATGTAAACATATAATGACGTCACATTTCTACGTCACTCACCCGTCGAAGAGCGGCGTGTCCCTGAGTAGCGTCTTCGCCGTAGTGAGACGCTGCTGGAGTGATGCTCCGGGGTCAACCCGCAGAGCCAGGGGAACGCCCACGCCCACGCCAGCCACGGCCGCCAACACCAGCACGACGCACACCAACACCTTCGTCCGCACCCCGAACCCACTCTCTGCTGGAGGAACACACACTGGTATAAATATTGAGGCCTTACAGGAGAGGTAGGTGGATGTCTGACGGGACATAGGTCGACAGTGAAGCTCATATGAATAATATAACATCATATCTTAGAAGAATGATTCGGAGAACCAAATCAGAACAAACTCACGGAGGCGAAATCTTTTATACGCGTGCAATAAAGGCAAGAAGAGGTGTGGGAGATCATTGAAATAGCAAGGAGCAAGATAGGGGACTGATTAAGGGAAAAAGCTCAGAGATAGAGGTTAGTAAAAACGTTCTGGAGGGGTAGGACGCAAGAGAGAAGGGAGATGGAAAGAAAAATAGCTGGAAGAGAAAATATAAGGAAGGGATTGAGAGATTATTGAGCCTGGAGGACGGTTGTAAAAGTCAGATGTGTACTGAGTACAGAAAGAGACATGAGAGGCGTTTCTTAGGATTAATGGAAGTAGAGAATAAAGCAGGGATTACTTCAGGAAAAGAAGAGAAAAGGAGGGCTCGAGGACTGTCCAGGAAAAGTTGAAAGAATGGTAGGGTATAGGTGTCAGTGTGCATGGCACAAGATACCCTAACTTTCTTCAGCCATTAGATATCCCCGTCTACAACACCATCAGTCTAAAGTCCTGCAGGCAAGAGAAACCTCAACTCTTTCCAGCACCAGATTAATTGATCTGTGCCGGTGTCCCAGGTAAGTTTATTGCGCACCCCATGCTCATCCTGTGAGCGGTAGCGTAAAAGGATTACAGGGGTCACAAAGGGTCTTAATCAGACCCCAGTGGGTTGATATTACATAAAATCTTACAATTCGTATTTTAGTACATATGTTACATAGTTTCATATGGTAAATTTTACCGACGAGATGCCAAAAAAATTGGACACAAACTTAAAATTTCAGGTGTCTTGGTATTAACACTAAAGTGTCGCGGAGACTCTAACGATCCAGCATCATCACAACCCTCGTCTTTCTCCAGCCCAGATGTGATGATCACACTGCACGCATTGCCAAGCTTAACGAAGACCTGTAAGACTAATGAGATCGTGCACGAGCTCCTCATACGCAGTCTCTATCACGAACAACAACAGGATGTCAAGGAGGAATCGAAGTCAGAATGTCTTCACCACCAAAAGGAAAAGATTTCTTCGGGAGGTATTTCCTGTTATTGGATCTAGCGCGCAACAAAACAAATTCCTGGAGGTTGTAATGACATTGTGGGATCAGCTTTACCCAGCGTCTCTCATGTGTTCTTGATGACTGCTCACTTCCTGCTATATCGAATGTGAGAGGAAGATCTTGCTTCTGGTGATGTTGAGGTAAGAGATGAACGATGTCTGTAGTCACTTGGGATTTAGAAAATTGACATATCAGGTGGTTTAGGTTTTAGGAGAATGTCTTGCTTCTTTTTTTTTTCTTCTATGCTTTTTCTTGGTTTCGTTTCTCTCGGTTCATGCCTGAGGGAAATGATATTTTAGGTTTTCGTATTCCTTTCAGATGTTCTTGCACTCATTACCTCTTTGTCTTGAGAATATTATTGACAATTTCCTATAAATGATCTTCGTAAGTTCTCCTACGCTCTGAATTATCCTCAGGACCCTAATGGCCATTTGGTTCTTGTGATAACTATATTTCACCCCATATTTCTTGGTGATTTTTGATCTCCTGTTCCAGTACACCTTTAACGGGTAAAGCAGCATGCGATCCTCCTGTTACATTACTCCTTGAGGGGGATGATGGTATGCGATCCTTAAATGCCTCACTTTTGTTGAAGTGAACACCTTAGTTAATTTCCTATGATGATGTATCTAACACGCTAATACCCCAGCCTCCACAGAGCCTTTATCGCTTTATATTCTTCGCTCTCGCCAACTAAATCGTCCCCAAAATCTCGATGAATTTTTTCCTGCTTCACGTGTCGCTTCATCTCTCATTTATGTAAGGTCAGGTCATCTGATTTTTCCCCTAATCTCAGCTTCATTTTTCTCATCCTAATTAATCCCCTCCTATCCTTGTCTCCGTCTCTTATCTCGTTACCACATTTTCCAGTCCATTATATTTTCAACCCCCCGCTCACCCATTCTTAATCAGTGGGCCGTGTACCTCTTCTCGTGTATCCTACAAGGAAATTCCTCCTTTTTTTCGTCTCTCCCTGTGTCCATCGCCCTTCATAACTTGTCATCTCCTCCTCCTCCTCCTCCTCCTGCACTCTCGCGTTGCTCCCCAGTTCACCTGCCGGTATAGTTCCTTCACAATTTTCTTTTGTAATATTTCCCTCCTTCCCTGTCAAGGCTTCTTACCTCCCGACTCCCACCACCTGTCTCCCACCTCCAGGACTGGGGTACGACCCACAGTCGCCTGGAAGAGACGCAGGAGTGTGGCATGTCTCTCGGCGTCTTGGAAAACGTTTCTTCTTTTTTCTTTGTGTCGAACATTTTCTAACCACATTTCCTTACCTGATAAGCTCGCCATCTCCCGCCTGAGCGAGATAGCGTCATGGCCAGATGACAGAGCTTTAGGGGGGGGGAAATTTATCACTTGGCTCCTTGCTCTGTTCCTTGTTTTTGAAAGTAATACAGGAAGGGAAGATTTCCAGCCACCTGCTCCCGGTATTCTACGACACGCAGGGAATACGTGGCCAGTATTATTTTTTCCCCCTATCTCCAGGGCTGGAAATCTGCCCCTAGCGTTTTTAATTTTCCAAAAGAAGGAACAGTGAAGGGGGCTAAGTTAGGATATTCCCTCTAAGGCTCAGTCCTCTGTTCTTAAGGCTACCTCGCTAACGCGGGAAATGGCGAGGTTATCAGGTATGGAAATGTGGTTTGAAAACGCTCAACAAAAAAGAAAAAAAATTAACCTTTGCGTCTGAGTAGCGTGTGACTTTGGAGAGCTACAAGACCCGCCGGTTGTGACCTGACCTGAAAATCTGAGACGTTGATTAGACTGGATGAGAGGCTAATCCCTCGTGTCCTTGGGTAATATTCGCCCATTCACATCCTCATCACAGCTTTTTCTGGAGGAGGAAACCTGGTCGTCTCATAAATCAAAAATTTGCACGTAGCGTACCGACCTAGATTCTGCAATGCCTTTCTAGAAATTGTTATTAGTCTTCAGATTATAGATGACACTCACTGAGGTCGATCATTGTATGAAAGTCTTCAGCAAGACTTTTCTTATTACCAGTTCATATGTCTCGCTTATGAATATGAATTCTTTTTTCGTTTAAGCCTCTTCCTTTTTTTCATTTTCCTAAGACCAATTTCAAAGAAAAGACTCCTGTTATTGCCCAGGATGTCTTATCAGGGGCTCCTGCCGCCCAAGGCTGCGCTAACTTCAGTGACAGGGTAATGTGACCTCCTCTGGAGTGGGAAGTTCTTCGAAGAGCATTCCCGATGGTAGAACCTGGTCCAAAGTGAACCTGTCATTCGTTGATTCCTCTCGAGCGGTCAGAGTCCGGCAACAGCTCTATCTCTCCTTATCTCACCAGCATAAACATTGCCAGGACACTCTTTGTAAAAGTACAGTACTGCTTACTGACTCTGGGTCTCTTGCATCCATGAATTAGTTTCTTACTAACATGTTCCGTATGGAATTTGTATATCCAGATGCAACATTTACTCCTATTTCTTAGCAAGTGTCCTTTTGTTCTTCGAACTTCTGAGAGTGGGCCTTTTCCATCCATAAATTAGTTTCTTACTAAAATGTCCCCCATGGAATTTGCATATTCAGATGCAACATTTACTCCTATTTCTTAGCAAGTTTCCTTTTGTTCTTCGAACTTCTGAATGTTAGGAATAACAATAGTCCTTTTTTACCCCTTTTTTTTAAGCTATAATGATACTTTATCTGCCTAAGTAAAGTCCCATTACAAACGGATGTTCCCTTGGTACTATAATTTTCAGAATGGGATCAGTGCCTTACGTACGGTCCAGATGGCTTGCTAAACCTTGGTTATCTGCTCCTAGTAATGTATTACCCTTACACTTCAGAAATAACCAAGATATCTGAAAAAAAATTTCAACTCGTCCATCTTGATTCAACTTTCCTCTTCTTTTCCACGATGTTTTAGTTGATGAAAGCATTTACTTTGCGAAAGAAATGTTTTTTAAACTGTCTGATATTAGTTGTAACAACCAAAATATTCATAAGCAATTTCGTGGCATCCAGTAGCCATGCTCAAGTTAAAAGAACTGCTTCGGTGAAGTATGAACCACTGGATTTCCATAATTGATATTTTCTTGATTGTGCAGAATTTTGCAGAACTCCTCAAGGATGGTTGTGAAACCCTTGGGTTATGGAACAACCCTGGCTGACGAAGACTGCATCTAGATACACCGATAACAGTGGGAGATTTCATCGATTTCAGTCCTGATTGATTTTTCTCATCAGGTAATCACGAGGAAAACAGATTAATCAAATGAGTAAAAATTGCTCTGCAAATCCAATATTCGTAGAACCAATAGAATTAATCATATTTCACACATGGCATCAGATGTTGACGAAGATGCACATCTTCTGTCAGGTGGTGAAAACCCATGCAACAGTGACCTCCTGTGACATTGGATTTCACTGCAGTCTTCTGTCTCGAGTTCAGAGAAGACAACTTGATGCTGCCAGGTTAGCGAACCTCGGCACTGTATGCCGGGACATTACTAGTGTTAATAGGATTGCGCTCCTAGATGGCCACGAAGATGAGGAGGAGTTGGGGAACGTCAGAAAGAAGATAATAATCCTTGATAGCAAAAAATATTCCCAAAGAGATAATAAAGAAGATGCGAGAAAGATATGCAAAGTTCAACGAGCAAAAAAAATTTGTTAATTATAACATCAAGTGTAAGAGAAATTTATACAGAAACTCAGAACTAAGTGGCAATCCAAAGGATCAAGGAATCTACATACGATTACAAGATTGTTGGAAGAAAATCAGACGGCTAAAAATAAAGAGTTTGAAAGAGAACTTCTCCCATTGTGAAGAGAATAACTGATGAATTTTCTAATTCTGTAAAGCACAGAAAGATTATTATAGGTCCATTATCGATGAAAGTAGCACTTTAACTCAAAACTGTGAATAAATGGCATCTAGAAATTATCAATCCAAAGATGTCCCAACTGATCCTGATGATATCTCCTAAGATATCAAAAGAGTTAAGCCGATGATTGCCATAGTCGATGACCAAAACACTAGACAGATTTATACAAGAAGGGGAATCCAGAACAACTGAAGCCTTTGTGAATGTAACGTCAGTCTTCAAAAACAATATACACGAAATGCATTTTAAACTACCACCTCGTTTGTCTTTCTTTGATTTCGGATAAAACGCTGGAAACGTTAATCAGGGATAATGTCGTTTAGCGTCTACGTAGTGATATATGAAGAAACCATCAATCAACAAGAAAGACCACATTCAAAATAATAAGATAAGAATTCTTCGGTCGTATAGATGGTACCTGTGACGTCAATATACCATTAGATGCTTCAGATATCGAAGAAACTTCCGAAAAAAAATACCGTATGAAAGACTGACCGTTCAAGTTGCCGTAAAGCTTAAGTCATAGAAAACGGAATGTATGATTGGATGTTAAACAGGTTTACAAAAGAAAACAAGAAGTCGTATTATACGAGGAAAACGTCCGAATGGCTCATGAATAACTAGCGTTGTTCCATAGGGCTCTCAGTCCTAGGACCCACATGTGTCATCATCATTCATCAGTGTTAATAAAATCTAGACAAAAAAAGATTGTTCAGGGATTGAAAGGAATTTGAAACAAATGGAGGAAGTCCTTAGTGATATGGTATATGAACTGTAATCTTATCAAATGCATATTTTTTATTCAGAGAGATGTCTGTTGTACATGTAAAATGCTCGATAAGCCATAGAGAGAAATACAGTAAGAAAAAGACCTTAGAGGGATGATCAAGAATGACCTTAGATATGCAAAGCAATGCCTATTTGCATATGATACAGCAAACAAAATGCTGAATATCTTAACCAGAAATGTCCTTTATTAAGCGAGAGAAATTCTACTCACTATCTGCCACGTCCTTCTAAAACCTCACATAATTTGCTTGGTTCTGGTCAAGAGCTTGATCAAAGATGAAGAATAGCTAAAATGCACGCAAAAAAGTCCAACAAAAATCATTTTTTCACCGAGAAATAAACCATTTGGAATGGAAAATGTTCAAGTTACTGAATAACTTGGACACTGGAACACACGAGAGTTTCTGCACATTAGAAAGAGACTTTGCATACAGAAGCAGTGACATTATGGGTCAGGTCAAATGCATCCTCACTTATGATTGTGGGAAAAAATTAGGAAGAAAAATAAGAAAAAGTAACAAAGAAAAATGAGGAGGTTTCTCTTGCACGAATGAAAAATACCTGATATTGACTCTAGTATACTACTACTGCTGCTTCTATTACTACAGCAAATGATAATAGCAATAATAATATAATAATGATAATAGTAATGATAATGATGATAATGATAATAATAGCAATAATATTAATAATAATAGTAATGATAATGATAACAATAATGAAAATGATAATGATAATAATAATGATAATGATAATAATAATGATAATAATGATAATGATAATTATGATAATAATAATAATAATAATAATAATAATAATAATAATAATAATAATAATAATAATAATAATAATAATAATTATAATAATGATAATAATAATAATAATATTAATAATAATAATAATAATAATAATAATAATAATAATAATAATGATAATAATAATAATAACAATAATAATGATAATAATATTAATAATAATAATAATAATAATAATAATAATAATAATAATAATAATAATAATAATAATAAT
>NC_092286.1:15813235-15888235 GCF_036320965.1 Panulirus ornatus | reverse complement strand
ACCACAGAAAATTACGTGGGCATAGTTGTGGATTTTGGACTGTAGTTTCGACGCATTGCTTATGACAAGCAGAAAATGCAAGTAACTAAGACCTTTCTTCGTCTGTTCTTGGCATTACTACCCGAACTCAGGTAACGGCAAACAAAGAAAAAGGTGCAAGAGGTGAAAAAGAGGGCAAATGAGAGTTGGGGTGAGAGAGTATCATTAAATTTTAGGGAGAATCAAAAGATGTTTTGGAAGGATGTAAATTAAGTGCGTAAGACAAGGGAACAAATGGGAACTTCAGTTAAGGGGGTTAAAGGGGACGTGATAACAATTAGTGGTGAAGTGAGGAGATGGAGTGAGTATTTTGAAGGTTTGTTGAATGTGTTTGATGATAGAGTGGGAAATATAGGGTGTTTTGGTCGAGGTGGTGTGCGAAGTGAGAAGGTCAGGGAGAATGATTTGGTAAACAGAGAAGAGGTAGTGAAAGCTTTGCGGAAGATGAAAGCCGGGAAGGCGGCGGGTTTGGATGGTATTGACGTTGAATTTATAAAAAAAAAAAAAGAAAGAGGGTGACCATGTTGTTGACTAGTTAGTGAGGAAATTCAATATATGTATGGTTCCTGGTGAAGTGCCTCAGGATTGGCGAAATGCATGTATAGTGCCATTGTACAAAGGCAAAGGGGATAAAGATAAGTGTTCAAATTACAGAGGTTTAAGTTTGCTGAGTATTCCTAAGAAATCATATGGGAGGGTATTGATTTAGAGGGTCAAGGCATGCACAGAGTATCAGATTGGGGAGGAGCAATGTGGTTTCAGAAGTGATAAAGGATGTGTGGATCAAGTGATTGCTTTGTAGAATGTATGTGAGAAATACTTAGAAAAGCAGATGGATTTGTATGTAGCATATATGGATCTGGAGAAGGCATATGATAGAGTTGCGGAAGGTATTAAGAGTATATGGAGTGGGAAGCAAGTTGCTAAAAACAGTGAAAAGCTTTTATCGAGGATGTAAGGCATGTGCACGAGCAGGAAGAGAGGAGAGTGATTGGTTCCCAGTGAATGTTGGTTTGCAGTAGGGGTGCGTGATGTCTCCACGGTTGTTTAATTTGTTTATGGATGGGATTGTTAGGGAGGTGAATGCAAGAGTTTTGGAGAAAGGGGCAAGTATGCAGTCTGTTGTGGGGGAGAGGACTTGGATAGTCAGTTGTTCGCTGATGATACAGCGCTGGTGGCTGATTCCGGTGAGAAACTGCAGAAGTTGGTGACTGAGTTTGGTAAAGCGTGTGAAAGAAGAAAACTAAAAGTAAATGTGAATAAGATCAAGGTTATCATGGTCAGTAGGGCAGAGGGACAAGTAAACTGGGAGATAAGTTTGAATGGAGAAAAACAGGAGGAGGTGAAGTGATTTAGATATCTGGGAGTGGATTTGGCAGCTGATGGAACCATGGAAGCGGAAGTGAGTCACAGGGTGGGGGAGGGGGCGAAGGTCCTGGGAGCGATGAAGAATGCGTGGAAGACGAGAATGTTATCTTGGAAAGCAAAAATAGGTATGTTTGAAGGAATAGTGGTTCCAACAATGTTATATAGTTGTGAGGCATAGGCGGTAGATAGGGTTGTGCGGAGGAGAGTGGATGTGTTGGAAATGATGTTTGAGGACAATATGTGGTGTGAGGTGGTTTGATCGAGTAAGTAATGAAAGGGTAAGAGAGATGTGTGGTAATAAAAAGAGTGTGGTTGAGAGAGGAGAAGAGGGTGTATTGAAATGTTTTGGTCACATGGAGAGAATGAGTGACGAAAAATTGACCAAGAGGATATATGTGTCAGAGGTGGAGGGAACGAGGAAAAGTGGGAGACCAGATTGGAGGTGGAAGGATGGAGTGAAAAAGATTTTGAGCGATAAAGGCCTGAACATACAGGAGGGTGAAAGGAGGGCAAGGAATAGAGTGAATTGGATCGATGTGGTATACCGGGGTTGACATGCTGTCAGTGGATTGAATCACGGCACGTGAAGCGTCTGGGGTAAACCATGGAAAGCTGTGTAGGAGCGGAGCGGGGGGCGGGGGGCCAGAAATCCTCCCCTCCTTGTATTTTTTAATTTTCTAAAATGGGAAACAGAAGAAGGAGTCATATATATATATATATATATATATATATATATATATATATATATATATATATATATATATATATATATATATATATATATATATATATATATATATTTTTTTTTTTTTTTTTTTTTTTTTTTTTTTTTTTTTATACTTTGTCGCTGTCTCCCGCGTTTGCGAGGTAGCGCAAGGAAACAGACGAAAGAAATGGCCCAACCCCCCCCCCCCATACACATGTACATACACACGTCCACACACGCAAATATACATACCTACACAGCTTTCCATGGTTTACCCCAGACGCTTCACATGCCTTGCTTCAATCCACTGACAGCACGTCAACCCCTGTATACCACATGACTCCAATTCACTCTATTTCTTGCCCTCCTTTCACCCTCCTGCATGTTCAGGCCCCGATCACACAAAATCTTTTTCACTCCATCTTTCCACCTCCAATTTGGTCTCCCTCTTCTCCTCGTTCCCTCCACCTCCGACACATATATCCTCTTGGTCAATCTCTCCTCACTCATTCTCTCCATGTGCCCAAACCATTTCAAAACACCCTCTTCTGCTCTCTCAACCACGCTCTTTTTATTTCCACACATCTCTCTTACCCTTACGTTACTTACTCGATCAAACCACCTCACACCACACATTGTCCTCAAACATCTCATTTCCAGCACATCCATCCTCCTGCGCACATCTCTATCCATAGCCCACGCCTCGCAACCATACAACATTGTTGGAACCACTATTCCCTCAAACATACCCATTTTTGCTTTCCGAGATAATGTTCTCGACTTCCACACATTTTTCAAGGCTCCCAAAATTTTCGCCCCCTCCCCCACCCTATGATCCACTTCCGCTTCCATGGTTCCATCAGCTGACAGATCCACTCCCAGATATCTAAAACACTTCACTTCCTCCAGTTTTTCTCCATTCAAACTCACCTCCCAATTGACTTGACCCTCACCCCTACTGTACCTAATAACCTTGCTCTTATTCACATTATATATATATATATATATATATATATATATATATATATATATATATATATATATATATATATATATATATATATATATATATATATATATACATATATATATATATATATATATATATATATATATATATATATATATATATATATATATATATATATATATATATATATATATATATATATATATATATATATATATATATATATATATACATATATATATATATATATATATATATATATATATATA
This sequence comes from Panulirus ornatus, assembly GCF_036320965.1. Classification (NCBI taxonomy): domain Eukaryota; kingdom Metazoa; phylum Arthropoda; class Malacostraca; order Decapoda; family Palinuridae; genus Panulirus; species Panulirus ornatus. Next base: position 15,884,883 of record NC_092286.1, on the reverse strand, counting down.
TATATATATATATATATATATATATGTATATATATATATATATATATATATATATATATATATATATATATATATATATATATATATATATATATATATATATATATACATATATATATATATATATATATATATATATAGAGAGAGAGAGAGAGAGAGAGAGAGAGAGAGAGAGAGATGTACACATGTGTGTGTGTGTGTGTGTGTGTGTGTATTCTAGAATAACATTTCACCTGCCGGCATATATGCACACACCGCCTCTTTCACTCGGCCCAAAGAGTTGGAAAGGTCTGACCCTAACCGACCCTCTGGTGCTGGGGTCCGGGATCATAAATACTTCCCCCGTCAGACCATAAAACTTTTCCAGCTTGAACTCCTCACATCAGTGCCACAACCTGAAGAAGGTCCACAACTCTTGGAAGACGTTATGGCGCTCTCCTCGACCATAGATATCCAGCACCGTCGGTGGGTTCCTCATAGGCTTCTTCCCTCAGCCAGAAGCCCCTAGTAGGCAGCATCGTCCCTCACCCTGGGCCATGTTGCTCTTGGCTTGCCGACTGCAGGGTGGACTGCTGCTGCATAGATCACCATCAATTTATGGCCATGCGAGAAACCGACTGTCTCAGCTGACCCAAAAGGATTCCATGTGTTGTATAGTCTTACGGTTCTATGTAATGCTCGACTGGAAACCATTCCTTCTAGAACGAAGATTCAAGAAATTCTCTTCCGTTCACGGAATTTTCATTTCTCTTATCCTTTAATCAGTGATTATTTTTTTCCTAAGGAGCTAAAGTTCTGTGGTATTTGATAATGGAATTATTTGACCCTAGCAGTTTATCAACCAAGTTGATATTGTGATCACAAGGACCACGTACCTGGCTGGCCACAGTTATGGACCGACTGCTGTGGGTGCGAGGCGCGTTCACGATGCTCGTGCGTGTGTCTCAAGGACGTCAGAGGAGGATACCAGGAGTGCGGAGGAAGGTGGAAATATAGCCGGGCTCAGGCCGCTGGAGGGAGGGTCTACTACAGTGATGTCTGGAGTGCAGATGGCAAGGAATCGTGGCGCTCAGTAAGGGAGAGGTTTTGTCTGGACAATGGTGTGTGTCCTCTCTCTCTCTCTCTCTCTCTCTCTCTCTCTCTCTCTCTCTCTCTCTCTCTCTCTCTCTCTCTCTCTCTCTCTCTCTCTCTCTCTCTCTCTCTCTCTCTCTCTCTCTCTCTCTCTCTCTCTCTCTCTCTCTCTCTCTCTCTCTCTCTCTCAATACATACACTTACAAAGACGGGGAAATCTAACGGTAGCACAAAATTAGAATCAAGAATACTCTCACGTGAGAGATCCTGGCTACACACACACACACACACACACACACACACACACCTTTTAGACGTGGCGCGTGAGAATTCTCAGATGTGGACGCTTGTCTGTGTAAGCCCCAGGACTTGCAAGTTCTCAACAAGCCGCTTAGTCAGCAGTCTCCAGGCCTTAAGTGTGGGCGTCCATTAGTGTGTCGTGACACTTCTTTGCAGTTCAAATATTTACTCAAGTCCCACACTCATTAAAAATATTAGGTCTTATCCAGAGTTCACACTTTGCAAAGAGTGTCCCCCCGAGTTATGATTAATTTCTTAAGCGCAGATGAAAAAAAAGAATGATTTCGGTTTCCTTTTTAAGGATTTAGTAGATATTTTCCTTGATACAGGAAATTATACGAAAATCGATCTGATAGATCTGTTCTCTCGCCAGAGTTTCAAAGCCCTTACTACGTCTAGGAACACATATGGATGATATTACTTTAAGAAAGAAAGAAGGTCCACTTTGATCGTTTATATGAAACATTACATCCCATATATCTACACACTTGTCTACCTATAAACTTTACAACATCGGATACTCAAGTGTATGACCCTTATACTAACAGGTTCCTCCGAGCTCTTCATCCACCTGAACACACGCAAATCCAACATTGTTCTTCTGTCTTCTTCCATTCTCCCACCCTAGTGTACTTGATCATCCTCAGTTGTGCGACGCCATATTCATATATATTTTTCCTTATATATTCTACTTACATTCATTACTTCTTACAATCAAGACAGATTATACACATTATTCATCGTATTATTTATGTTATACGTGATATTATACACGTTCATTCATCTCTTATTGAGAATCTTATTCTTAGTTCGTTCATGATAACCGTAATTTCTACAACCAAGTGTTGTCGCTGTAAACACAAGCTTCACCCTTCCCCGCCACGCTGAGCCAGCTTGCCTAACCCGCCCGCCGACAGATGTCATTATACTCACGACCCAAAAAGAAACAAAAAAAACAATCATTTCCGCCTTTACAGTTACAGCTTTACTTTTTCCCCTCCTTCCAGCGGCGTTGATATAAAAGCAATACATCTAGAAGTGGAAACCCTCGTCAGCCCCTTCACCATACGTCCGTATTGCTCAGACATTTTTATTTCTTCTCACTCAGAAATAGTTCTCATACACTTGATGTAAACCACACTTGACTTCCTCGCCTTCTTCCACTCTCCTGAAGTCCACTGCTTATTCTGTATGTCTTGTTGCTTTCCTCGGTCTTGTAACTTTGGTCGAAACGGCATCATCCGCATACATTAGCATCCCAGTGTCAAACCTTTCTCTTTAAGCCGTTTCGAAACCTACATCCTTACCCAGACCTCCAGCAAACATTCCATTGTCAAACGTTTCTCTGTTCTTTGCACCTTTTTACCTATATATGTGTCCTGACATTGAGTTCGGACTTCCCATATAACATGGCGAAAGTTGAAAAAGAATTATGAAAATGTATAACCCTTCTCTCATACCCCAGCGACAGCCCTAAGCCCACTCCTTTCTGTTGTTCGCTTTGACACATATGGCAACGGGTGTCATCCAGAATGACGAACGGGGTAAAAAGTTACAAGGAAAAACTGGAAACAAGAATCAGGGATTTTGCTCCTCACAAGTAGTGTCGACAACGTCTTCTCGTGAAGAAAACGTTGTCGACACTACATGAGAGGAATAAATTCCTAGCTCTTGTTCTGAGGCTGATCAAGACGTTGTCGACACCACTTGAGTAGAATAAATTCCTAACTGTTGCTTTCACGCTGAAGAAGAGACGTTGTCGACACCATTTGAAAAGAATAGATTCCTAGCCCTTGCTTTCACTGTCCGTTGCTACATTTTACTCTTGTTTTAACGTGTGTAAATTTCTTTTCCTGATTCAAGCATCTGTCCTTGCCTACTTCATACTCGTTTTCATAGTCTATCAACTGCCATGAATTCGCCATTGGCTATAGGAGATTTGCATGTACATTACCAATGCTCCGCTGAGCTTAGAGATTCATTCTCAATATCTAGATGTGGCAACACAGGCGTGTCAGTCTGTAAATCCACCTTTCCGATCTCTTGTCTCTTGTGATGTCCTTCGTTTCTTTCCTATCTCTTGTCCTTCGTTCCTCTATCTCTTCATTATATATTTGTCGCTTGTAATCAACAGATTATGCCTTTATGATATGGATGTTCATTCATCGCTCTACAGAAAGTGGAGAATAAGGGGTTGCTCACACCTGTTTAGTGGTTATTGGCACAACAAAAAGGTTGGCAATGATCCCGTTTAAAAACCACATCACAGTGTGACCAGCATACTATGGCCAGTTATGATCCCCGCCTGGTATATAGAAGTCCTTATCCATTTGCAAAGAGCAAATGTCAGATAGAGTCACCTCATTTATGTCCTGACTGTTGAAAATACATAAGATGTACGGCACTCTTAACCATGTCATTTCGAGGGTATTGTACCAAACTTGGCGTCATATTCGGAGTGTGTGTGTGTGTGTGTGTTTACCTAATTGTATTTACTTCCTCGTACATGGTTGGAAGCACTTTGATTTCCTAAGCGCCAACTCGAATTCTTGCATTCTTATCACAAAGGCTTTTATTTTCTTTTTTTTTCTCAATTTTCCTGTGGTACTTGCCTTTACTTCCTTAGCACTCGGCTTAATCCACGCATCTACAACTCTGTTGTGGAAGACATGCTTCCGCTCACGTCCTTTCGTTCACTCTTCCTACCTGACTGCTGATCATTCCTTCTTATTTCCTCTCGCTCTAATTCTATACCGAATTTCAAGATCTGTAATATGTTAAGTAGGATGTCATGGTTCCCTGGAGATCTCTTGTGTAGTTTCAGTTTCTGCCGCCTCTCTCTCTCTCTCTCTCTCTCTCTCTCTCTCTCTCTCTCTCTCTCTCTCTCTCTCTCTCTCTCTCTCTCTCTCTCTCTCTCTCTCTCTCTCTCTCTCTCTCTCTCTCTCTCTCTCTCTCTCTCTCTCTCTCTCTCTCTCTCTCCGAGTAGCGCAGCCAATCCACTAAAAATGCTGACACCTCACTGCTTGTTGTAGAAGGGATGAAGTGAACGATCTTGTCCAGCGAGCGATGGACTTCGATGGTCAAGTTCGTAGTTTACGAACAAGAGGTCCTTCCTGCTGGGGTGGGGTGGGGTGAGGAGGTTAAGACGTCTGATGTCTACTAAATTCCCCAGGTGTTTTTGCTGACTCTGTCATATCCTGTCCTGTTAGGATAGCTCCTTTTTCATTGTTTCATGTCCTAGTTCTTTCTTATGTTCTAGATCTGATGACAATCCATTTTTCCTTCTTCTACTTTCAACAGACCCATAGAATCTAACAAGAGGATAGGAAAGGTAGTTATATTTTAGAGATGAGTTTTGCTTCCGTAACATTTCATTGCTTAACCAAACAAAAAAGCTCAGGTTTATGCCAATTAGGCTCAGTGTTACGTCAACTATCGTATTATTGCAACTGTTTATCTCCTACTGTCTAACCAAAGTACGTAAGATACAAACAGTAAGGGAACAAAGCCCAGACGTAAGCTGTAACGAAACGTGAGCAAAGTAGAACTCAGCTGGGGCTTATCGTAACCGTCCCCTCCCATCCTCAAAGGCCACGATGGATGATGAGAAAAGAAAAAAGGAAGACTAATATAAGGTCCCAGGACTGACAATTTACAGTGACAGCCATGGACGTTCGCTACAAGATTTATACCTCTCCTTGGGGTCTGGACACCTCGTCCCTCTCCAGCGGATTGACAAGTCCCACAGTCCCCGGCGTCCCCTTCGTCAGGTAGGTCGGCCTCGGACGCAGTAACAGACGTCGCCTCACAAACGACCGGTTGATGTGTTCGAGAGCTTTGCTCAACTGAGGGTGGTAGTAAGTGCGAGCTACGAATGACGCCAGTAAGGAGGTCATATTTGTCTCTCATAAAGCGTAGATTGATGGCTAGATGACATCGACCGCATGAGAACGAATGTACGACTCTTGAGCACGAATATAAAGGATCGCTGAGCACGATGATATGATCCTTGAGTATGATACCGTGGCTTTCGAGGTCATATCATCATACCCCAGGGCTGCAGGGTCGTGCTTAAGGCTTGTGCCGTCGTGCACAAGGCTCATACAATCGTGCTCCTGAGGTCAAGGTATATGATCATCTCCGTCGAACTTAAATGCTTTGGCTTTTCGCAGTAACAGTTGTGCTGCTGCAGTCGCCACAATATTCGTTGCAAGACTCGTGTTAAAAATGAACAAATCGTGCTGATATATTTTGGTTTACGTCATTCCTGCGTTAGATGTATCATCACACTGTCTGTTACTGTATTTGTGTATGTGTGTGTGTGTGTGTGTGTGTGTGTGTGTGTGTGTGTGTGTGTGTGTGTGTGTGTGTGTGTGTGTGTGTGTGTGTGTGTGTGTGTGTGTCTAATTATCTGTCCTCAATCTCTCTTGACAGGGAGGGGAGAGTGTTCTACGTTCTATTTCTATTTCTTGAACTTTCTCAACAACCACACTTTTTATCTGCTATCATATTGTTATCACTCATGCTGAATTCATTCCAGTCGTCCATTACACTTACACTATGAAAACACTTCTTTACATCTTTTATAACAAGTTTCTTGCTTCATATCGTGTTATGGCTTTCGGTTGCATCGATCCAAACTGGTTCCAAAATTCAAACTTTTGTGATCAGATCAGTCCTTACTCTTCTCTCTTCCATATTTTTTTTTCCCGGAGGGCATTCTTACTTCACACTGTAAGTCAGTAACTTAATTCTAGTATCATCATCGCCGCGATCCTCTGGTCCTTGTCTGTGAGTCCAATGTCCTACTTAAACTGTGAGGACCATCGTTGAGAAGCATATACAAAATGTTGGCCTAATATAAAATGTGAACAGTTAGATGACTATGCTCTATCCATTAACTAACATCGGATTCCGATAATTGACGGAAGACATTATGTCTCGTTTATAATTTACGTAAAGTGGGACTCTGGCGACCAACTAAGCACATCATAAACTCCAATCCCTCTGCCAAATGACATGCTTATCGAGACCTTCTGCACTGCGTCCTATCCTCTTTACTTTGCTGCTATTTGGGTTGGATTCCACTAACCATTGATCGGACTAACTTTAGAGTCTATTAAGGATCTCTTGTAAGTTCACGCAATGCTCTTTGCTCTTTACTTGCCTCATAACCCCTGGCATCATCGTTAAACGTAATCAGGCTTGAGTTATGTCCGTCTGGACATAGTTAAAGGAGAGTAATAGTCCCTAAACCGATTTCCACTGGCACACCAATAGCGACTCCAACCTATTTCAAAAAGGGCTCCTCTGACATGAGTCTTTTGTATCACTTCCATGTAAGTATATTTCTATCCATCGAAGGAAACCCATCCTTTCTTGCCTGAAGGTCCAGCACTTTCATCAGACTCCCAAGTTGCACTGTGTCAAATGCTTTCTGGTAGTCCTGACGCACACAATTCATCAATCCTTTTCTTTTGTATTAAAATGGAGATTTGTCCTTTTCCCTAAATCTGTTTTGAGTCTCGCTTATGTAGTTTCTTCTTGCACTTTGTCGTTCATTACCGTTCTGATTTGTCTCTCTCCAGTGTATTAAAAGCCACAGTCGTCAGAGAGAGATCAGTATGTAATTTAGTGCAACGTCCCTGTCTCCTTTCGTAAAGATGGATAGAACATTTGCTCTATTTCCCTCCCTTGGTCCTCTAGCTCCCTCCAATGACGTACTGAACAACATATTCAAGCGATGCGTTAAACTATATCCTATTTTTTTTCAGCATATATGTGGATACTTCATGAGGATTAGAATCCTTAAATAGGTCAAGGTCCTTCAGGAGTCTGTCTATGCTTCACCTATACAACCTCACTGCTCTTCAAGACCTCTTCCCCGTATCACCCCATTGGTGTTGTTAATACAGTATCTTGCACTATGGAAACACTTTTCAACTTGACGTTCACCTCGTATGGCTATACTTGATCCTTGGCGACTCTCTCGTCCGTAAGCCGTAGCCTGATTAACTGCTCCTTGACTGGCATTTTATGGAAATGTTTAATTTTATTGGAATTTGCAGAAAAAACAATTGGATTGCCTCCTATCTTTCCCGCAATAACCATTTCTCAGTTTGTTGTCTCCATCTTTCTTATCCCACTGGAATCATTCCTTTCCATCTTATGCCTGTCAAATTCTGGCTGCCAGTAGCGTATCTTCTCCCACAGCACATACCTGATATCCGTCGTTTCATTTGACGTCTTTTACTAGATCAGTTTTCTCTCTTTTTCAACCTTCCGTCTGTATTTACACTTGAAGATACCCAGGTTTCTCTATTGTACATTTCACTAAACCTTTTCGTAACATTGATCTATATCAAGACTGCAAACATCCAGTTGTTGACAAAGTAATCCTCTAGCTCCAAACATCCGGTTGTTGACAAAGAAATCCTCTAGTTCTGTGTGATTTTCACAAATATATATCTCCACTTTGAATCTGATTTCCTCTTTTAATCTTTATATTGTCTCACTTACTACACTGTCAAGCTCAAAATTTACTTGATCACTTTTTCCAATCGTATTGTCGTATCATGTTTAGTGCCACAGTGTATAAAGGTAACATCTTGTAATGATGGTGTATCAGCCCCTCTGATTTTAGTGTATTCATTGACCTGCTAAGTTTAGGAAATTCTTCTGCATACACTCAGTAAACTTATGACGCCATAACTCTCTATTTCCATGAGATTCTAAGTTCTTCTAACCCGTCTCCTTATGATTATAATACTCCATGAGTGGAACTTTAGTATCTATCAGGTGTGCGTGTCTCACTGCTTCATGCATCATCCTATTCGACCTTTCACTGTTATCTCTGTATATTTCTTTCGGTTCATCAAGATTCTTTTCGGAGGATGTTAGATTATCAGCACCGCTGTGCAACGTTTTACGTACAATTATGCTTCACATAATATACTATTGGAATGGGTCGTTTTCCCGGAATTTCCTGAAACATACACCTGTCTTGTATTAGCCCTTACGTTCGTACCCTGGTCTTTTTTTTTTTCAGTCCCGAAGATTTTGTGAACATCGCCACCAATAGATGGCAGTGGTGAGGCCTTTGAGGTTCCCTAAACTCCCAATAGAGTTCGCACCCACTTCCTCTCATTTCTTCTCCAGCTGTGCTTAGAGAAACTTGTGGCTTCTTGTACCTTGGGAAGCGAAAGATCTCACGGTACTAAAGTAATCTGTATTTTCTGGGTTGAATTATCTCTATCATTTTGCATTTATCACACAGTAAGAGTTTTAAGAGTTTCTTTATCACAAAATATGGAGCAAGAAAGTGACGACAATTTGTAGTACCAGTGGTAAGCTCATGTCACAATCAGCTTTACATCCAGTGATTTTCAGAGTCAAACGATGATATCGTAAATAGAATGATCAAAATATGCCGCTAGTTTATGTCTGTGAATGTAAGGCATATCAACCGATGTTGGCCAACAAATAATACTCTAATTCACACTCTGTCGCAAAAATGTCCTTAGCTCGAAAACATCTTTTCTTTTTTTTTATTTTGTGATGGTATCGTTTAAGTAGACACAGTGATAACAACCATCGTCAAACGAGTCGAAGTTAAGTGGTTTAGTCAGCAAAGAAAATTAGATGATTTTCGTTGTTACCCGGCAAATGATAAAGTTAGCTCGATATCATTCTTAGGAAAAAAACGAGATAAAAAAAGAGAGTATTTTTCTTGTATTAATCTTATTTTTTCTCTCCATCTTAGATAAAGTGATATCAAGCATCAGTTTGTGACGCTACCCATTAATACTGTATCAAGACTTTTAACACGTAAGATAACATGCTGGTGAACCATTCCAAGGATGTTTACTCGACAGACACAAAAAGATTTACTATTTTCCTCCTTTTCTTTTTTGGTGAGAGCAAGAGGGAGGGTGTGCGACCCAATGGCAGGAAAGTTATTTGAAACAGCACGGTTACTAACACATAATCAGTCCCACTCTATCTTTGTCTTGTTTTACCCTTCCAGACAGATTAGATCAGATCACATAATCCTAAGTAAGATTTTTCTACGCTACTCCACCAATATCAGATTTGCTTTCCCTAATACGATCCTTGAACTCTAGCTCTTATTTATACTTCTAGTACATATGGAAAGGCATAGAGTATTTTTAGTCTGAAATTCCGTGAACGTAGCATTTCTGACCATTGTGAAGCACTGATACAGCTGTAATGCACTTGAGCCTCATCTTAAACTTCCCGTTTTACGCCTTCTGGCCGTATTCTTTACTTCCCTATCTTTACTCCAACTCTCTATCACCTCTGGTGAATACCTCATTGAACTCCCTGTTAGACAATCTCGTAGCCCGCTTGAACATTAACGCCTGCCTACTTAATTCCACATTGCACGAAATCATTCATGGTTGTATCCTTATGTCTTAATTACATCTACCAATCCTCTTTGTTTCTCTTATGTTAGTAACTGCAATTACCATGTCATTAGTCTACATCAGTTTTACGTTCAGAATCTATTTCTTCCACTCCCTTTCTTCTCTGGCTAGAACATGGTCGTCTTTTACTCAAAAATTCATCGAAGACTCAAGTTTGTCTACCTCGTACTTCCTCACTGTTCCGTAATCTTAGTGCAACGCAGTTGTCAGGTAAGACCAGGGTCGCTAGTTTTACTCAGAAATATTCATATCCTCCCACAAGTGCTGACACTAAATACTCTACACTCTTTCACCCAGTCTAATAAGATTCTGTACTCTTTAATCCCAATCCCATCTGTCTAACCAGTCATGTATTTCTATGAGTTTTCTGATCTTCTCAGCACGTACTATTACTGCCTCTAATCATTAACTTTATAGTTTCTTGTGTACCTCTGTTTTCAGCGTCTTCAGGTCTCTGTTCGTCTGCGTCAGAAAAAAACCTTCTGTGTCTGCTCATCAGGCTCAGAATTTACTCCCTATTCCACACCCTCTATTATCAATGGTCTTTGATCTCTGCGTTATGAGCATTGTGTTTTCTTCTCCTACCTGCCTTAATGACGCCAAGAAAAGACTTTCTCGAAAATCTTTCTCTGGTGATATTCATTCAGGGCGACTCCCTGACTCTGGTTACATTTCCCCTGAATTCTTTCAATTGATTTGCTTTTGATATGATGCCGTATATTTATGTTTCCCAGTGTCATAATTTCCTCTTGGATCTAATGACGTTCTTTGATCTTTGATTTGTTTCTTCAGTTTATTAGTTTCTACTTCCTTCCTTCAATCGTAACTTCCAGTTTCATTTTACTGTGACTGTCAATAATTTCCCCTGACCTAATTTCTCAAGTTTATTCATTTTATGATTTTTGTCAATCCAGTGTAACGCCCTCACAATATATATATATATATATATATATATATATATATATATATATATATATATATATATATATATATATATATATATATATATATATATATATATATATATATATATATTTTTTTTTTTTTTTTTTTTTTTTATACTTTGTCGCTGTCTCCCGCGTTTGCGAGGTAGCGCAAGGAAACAGACGAAAGAAATGGCCCAACCCCCCCCCCCCCCCATACACATGTACATACACACGTCCACACACGCAAATATACATACCTACACAGCTTTCCATGGTTTACCCCAGACGCTTCACATGCCTTGCTTCAATCCACTGACAGCACGTCAACCCCTGTATACCACATGACTCCAATTCACTCTATTTCTTGCCCTCCTTTCACCCTCCTGCATGTTCAGGCCCCGATCACACAAAATCTTTTTCACTCCATCTTTCCACCTCCAATTTGGTCTCCCTCTTCTCCTCGTTCCCTCCACCTCCGACACATATATCCTCTTGGTCAATCTTTCCTCACTCATTCTCTCCATGTGCCCAAACCATTTCAAAACACCCTCTTCTGCTCTCTCAACCACGCTCTTTTTATTTCCACACATCTCTCTTACCCTTACGTTACTTACTCGATCAAACCACCTCACACCACACATTGTCCTCAAACATCTCATTTCCAGCACATCCATCCTCCTGCGCACATCTCTATCCATAGCCCACGCCTCGCAACCATACAGCATTGTTGGAACCACTATTCCCTCAAACATACCCATTTTTGCTTTCCGAGATAATGTTCTCGACTTCCACACATTTTTCAAGGCTCCCAAAATTTTCGCCCCCTCCCCCACCCTATGATCCACTTCCGCTTCCATGGTTCCATCCGCTGACAGATCCACTCCCAGATATCTAAAACACTTCACTTCCTCCAGTTTTTCTCCATTCAAACTCACCTCCCAATTGACTTGACCCTCACCCCTACTGTACCTAATAACCTTGCTCTTATTCACATTTACTCTCAACTTTCTTCTTCCACACACTTTACCAAACTCAGTCACCAGCTTCTGCAGTTTCTCACATGAATCAGCCACCAGCGCTGTATCATCAGCGAACAACAATTGACTCACTTCCCAAGCTCTCTCATCCCCAACAGACTTCATACTTGCCCCTCTTTCCAGGACTCTTGCATTTACCTCCTTTACAACCCCATCCATAAACAAATTAAACAACCATGGAGACATCACACACCCCTGCCGCAAACCTACATTCACTGAGAACCAATCACTTTCCTCTCTTCCTACACGTACACATGCCTTACATCCTCGATAAAAACTTTTCACTGCTTCTAACAACTTGCCTCCCACACCATATATTCTTAATACCTTCCACAGAGCATCTCTATCAACTCTATCATATGCCTTCTCCAGATCCATAAATGCTACATACAAATCCCTTTGCTTTTCTAAGTATTTCTCACATACATTCTTCAAAGCAAACACCTGATCCACACATCCTCTACCACTTCTGAAACCGCACTGCTCTTCCCCAATCTGATGCTCTGTACATGCCTTCACCCTCTCAATCAATACCCTCCCATATAATTTACCAGGAATACTCAACAAACTTATACCTCTGTAATTTGAGCACTCACTCTTATCCCCTTTGCCTTTGTACAATGGCACTATGCACGCATTCCGCCATATATATATTTTTTTTTTTTTTTTTATACTTTGTCGCTGACTCCCGCGTTTGCGAGGTAGCGCAAGGAAACAGACGAAAGAAATGGCCCAACCCTCCCCATACACATGTACATACACACGTCCACACACGCAAACATACATACCTACACAGCTTTCCATGGTTTACCCCGGACGCCTCACATGCCCTGATTCAATCCACTGACAGCACGTCAACCCCTGTATACCACATCGCTCCAATTCACTCTATTCCTTGCCCTCCTTTCACCCTCCTGCATGTTCAGGCCCCGATCACACAAAATCCTTTTCACTCCATCTTTCCACCTCCAATTTGGTCTCCCTCTTCTCCTCGTTCCCTCCACCTCCGACACATATATCCTCTTGGTCAATCTTTCCTCACTCATTCTCTCCATGTGCCCAAACCATTTCAAAACACCCTCTTCTGCTCTCTCAACCACGCTCTTTTTATTTCCACACATCTCTCTTACCCTTACGTTACTTACTCGATCAAACCACCTCACACCACACATTGTCCTCAAACATCTCATTTCCAGCACATCCATCCTCCTGCGCACAACTCTATCCATAGCCCACGCCTCGCAACCATACAACATTGTTGGAACTACTATTCCTTCAAACATACCCATTTTTGCTTTCCGGGATAATGTTCTCGACTTCCACACATTTTTCAAGGCTCCCAAAATTTTCGCCCCCTCCCCCACCCTATGATCCACTTCCGCTTCCATGGTTCCATCCGCTGCCATATATATATATATATATATATATATATATATATATATATATATATATATATATATATATATATATATATATATATATATATATATATATATATATATATATATATATATATATTTCTTTTTCTTTCTTTTATACTATTCGCCATTTCCCGCCTCAGCGAGGTAGCGTTAAGAACAGAGGACTGGGCCTCTGAGGGAATATCCTCACCTGGCCCCCTTCTCTGTTCCTTCCTTTGGAAAAAAAAAAAAAAACCTAGATCTCAACTCTTGGTCATGGAGACATTCTTTGCTTTACTTCATTGTTAGAATATTCGTCAAACGTGCCTATCGTTTCTTTAGTTTATATTAGTGTGTGTGTGTATGTGTGTGTGTGTGTGTTCTCTTTTGAACGCACCAGCCTGTCTGTCTATTTGTCAGTGTGTCTGTTTCTGTGTAATCACTCATCTGTCCTATTAGGGAGGGAGCTTCATATCCGTAGGAACCCATTCCCTGAACATTCTCTCCTGTTATAACTTTACGTTCCACTATCTCAAATCATATTTATGCTGTTTGCGTTAAGCATGTCCTCAGTCAGTCATTCCCTGTAATTCATCACACTAATCAACGTATTTCTTTGCAACTTTCTTTAACAATTTTATTATTCAGTTTCATGTTATGTCCTCTGGTTACTTTATCTCTTCATTTCTTAAAAGATCTGTTCGCGATCCATATCTTCGATCTTTCATCTTTTCTTAACTTAAAGTTATGTTTGTAATTACCAATTCGTGCTGTACGGGGAAAGGTTTATACACTCTTGTGTGTTTATGAATGTGATGTTTTGTGCGAGTGTGTGCGTGACTTATATTTATGATTACTGTATGTCTGTTACGGGGAGAGAGGGTTTTTACACCAGTGTTTCACCGTCTTTTAGCCTTAAGGGATATATAGATCATGTCTCTACACCAATATATGTGTATAAACACACACACACACACACACACACACACACACACACACACACCGGCCTAAGCAAAGCACCCATTTACTGACAAGCCCTAATGGAAGGAATAGGATGAACACCTTGGCTGGGTGTGGGCTGACTACCACTTCCAGGATACGAACCCATGTGGGGCCTAACTTGGGCAGGCTCGTGCTGACAAATATGAGAAATTCACAAGTATGTGTGTGTGTGTGTGTGTGTGTGTGTGTGTGTAATTAATTAGACCTTGATATGCCACGTTCCCGCCCTGCTCTTTGTTAGACTCCGACGCGAATAATTACTTATATTGTACCAGCGGGACATGGTAATGGCTGCCTCACTCCCTTTGGAAATTTACATCACTGTATTCCAGAAGGTTTGCAATATGAATGCTTGTGTGTGCGTGTGTGTGTGTGTGTGTGTGAGAGAGAGAGAGAGAGAGAGAGAGAGAGAGAGAGAGAGAGAGAGAGAGAGAGAGAGAGAGAGTGTGTTATTTCGTAGCCTTCACATATGCGAACATACATGCGTCCATACGCACATACATAACCTCATGCCTCATCTCGTCCAAACAGTCACACGAAGAAGACCGTACAGTAAGGCAGGCAAGCGTACCACCAGTGGTGCAACGTGCAAGCCAACAGCACCAGTATTACGGCTCCAATATCCAGAGAACAACCACTCCATAACCACTATAACCATCAAAGCCACATACAGGCAGAGGACCAAATGCCCGAAATCACTTGATCATCGCGAAATAAAACGAACCCTGTAAAAGCTTTTATATAAAATTCCATGAACATAGCTGGAAGTTCTTCTTCCCAATTAACACAGGAAATTGAAGCAATAAAACGAGATACCGCTGTTAGCTGAACCTGAATAATTGAGGGATTTGAATCTTTTATTTCCTCTATATTTTAGAATTTCTAGTTGCTCGCTCCTCCGCGGATCGCCGGGCCCACACAACCTTTGTGAACTAGTCGGCCACTCTCCTAGCAAGTAATTAGTAAATAATAGCAACTGTCATGCATGCAGTTATCATGCAAGATACACCATGAAAATACACCCGAGGATTAAAGCATGATTTGAGCAGTTAGAAAGACAGGGATATTTTGTACATTCACGTAATACAGAACAAAGTTTAGATGGGCTTAATATGAAGCTTGCCAACGAAAGGCAGATTACGAAAAGAACTTTATGATCAATACTACGTAACGTATGATGAATAAAGAACCAATAAAAAAAAGGACACGTTTATCGTAATGAATCAATACGATTCTTTCAAAATCATCCATCCTTCTCCTGAGGTTTTCCCCTCATCTCTGTTTTCCTCTTCAGCCAAACTGCAAGTAATCAAGTCAGACTTGGTCATCTCCTCCAGCTTGCCGGCTGCACAATCCCTCATCTTGCAAGTCATCCTCCCGGCCACATGCGGGCCGAAATAATGAGAGTTGCAGAATCCTTGACTCATACGATAGATATCTGAAATACACAGTTCGAGATCCCTCCCTCACCCTAGTGGAACTTCTCCCTCATGTTAGACCAGTACAATGGTCAATACCTTAATGACAGACGCTGTGCATTGGTCAGTAATCGTTTCTCGCAGAAAGTAATGTTGAATATCATATTATAAGTCTCATATGCATGAGTATTCTGAGTGCGGATACAAACGCGTGAAGGATGCATTTGTTACGTCTTCTGGTGTCATTTACGTAGACCATACACGATCCATCGGGAGGTCCTGCCATTGTTATATCGTGAGTTACCAAAGTTCCTGGCATTCCAACGTCATGCGAGTCATATTTCATCCGAGATCCCACTGGCTGATGTCCATATGTGCAGGAGGAGCCCCAGCTGCTCATACTGGACGAGGAACATGGGACCAGGTGCCTCCGGACCGTGTCAGTTTAGACCGTGGAAGATGTAAACAAGAATCTACTCACGTCTTGCTGTTGTAAGACTAACACGATCTGGTTATCCAGGCAGCCGCCATGGCACGGGTGAGGCCTCTCTCTCTCTCTCTCTCTCTCTCTCTCTCTCTCTCTCTCTCTCTCTCTCTCTCTCTCTCTCTCTCTCTCTCTCTCTCTCTCTCTCTCTCTCTCTCTCTCTCTCTCTCTCTCTCTCTCGTACTCCAGTGATGGTTGCAGTCATGCCTGGCGTCCAGAGGATGAGGTCTGTCCTCCTACACTCCAGCTTCCATCCTCACTATCATCATCATCATCATCATCATCCTTATCTCCACACTTCCATCATTGTATTCTCACCACCTCATAAGCCCTCCATCGTCATCTCAATCGCCATCATTCTTATCTCCATCCCTCCACCGCCATTACCTCCATCATCATTACATCATTATCGTCACACACACACACACACACAAGCTCTCTCTCTCTCTCTCTCCCCGCAACACAAATAGTAGTCACAAATGGTGATCATACACATCACTCATCATTTGCGAAGAAGAAACGCCCTAAATGAGAGGCAGTGCGTATCATCCGGGATTTCTCAGCCACAGGCTACAGATAACTCCTGAAGGCGGTCCTTGGTAACACCAAGACTCTTTCTTAAAAACAGATCCTGCGGTAATTGTAAATGAACAAATGAAGAAATGTATCAAAAATGTCGTACGACTTTGTATGAGCCTTTCATGTTTGTGCACATGTGAACCATTTGAGCCAAGAGGTACGACCCTTAGGCTCTCTACAACGACCCTGGTAGTGTGTTGTGTGTGTGAGTGTGTGTGTGGGGGGGTTGTGATGGCCTGGCATCTGACCTGAGCCTTAAGAATCATACCACTGGTTACGCCATCATAAGAAAGGGTCACACAGTCGTGGTCAGTGGTTGCTATATGCTCAGTGGGTAAACACCAACACCACACCATAATGGAGAGAGAGAGAGAGAGAGAGAGAGAGAGAGAGAGAGAGAGAGAGAGAGAGAGAGAGAGAGAGAGAGAGAGAGAGAGAGGGAGATCTACATGTTCATTTACGTAGACGATACCTTTCTACACTTCCTATCCAGCAAGTCATGAAATCTCCGTCGCAATACCTAGATATTTTTCCCCCGTTTTATAAGAACTTTTGGTAGGGTGTGTTGATCGAGTGATGTAGTTGACTGAGACATAGAGAGATACATTCCCCACACGAAATCAGAAGAGGAATTTGAAAAGATGTGGTCACGCCTTGGCATATTACTTTGTACAGAAACTACATTACCCAGGAACTTACTCGTGAAGGGAAGCAGTAACAGTGGCGTCCATTTACCTTTGTGTTTGTTGGTAGGCGATGAGTTCTGGGGTTGGTCCTCGCCGTCTGGGTCGGCGGTGGCCAAACTCTTGGCCAGGTGGGCCGAGCACCCGTTGGTCAGCCTGGCCAGCGAGCCACTCTGGTAGGGGGAAGAAGGAAGAAGAGCAGGCATGATTAAAACCAAAGGAGATGGACAGAAAGAAGATGGACAAAGGAGGAGGAAAGAGAGATGGAGGAAGCGGTAGTAAAGGTTATGGGTAGGGAAGAGATTAAAACGTATGACTTTTATCGTAGAGAATGTGGGTAATGGAGGGAAAATCATGGAGGGAGAATGGACGATAGATTTACCACGAAATATGACGGTGATACAAGGGTAATGCCAATAGACGGGCGTTGGGGGGGGGGAAGAGAGAGAGAGAGAGAGAGAGAGAGAGAGAGAGAGAGAGAGAGAGAGAGAGAGAGAGAGAGAGAGAGAGAGAGAGAGAGAGTAGCTGATAAACCAGTGAAATGATAGCGATAGCAGCACGTGAGACAATGAGTGCTTAGGGAACAAAAATCTATGAGAAAATGAGCCTAATTTCATATCAAATGTGAAATAGATTATCTACTATGGCCAACTTGTGGCAGAGACTACGATAAAATCGGTAATGATCATAGATGATTCAACACAGAACATCAATATAATATTTTCCTCCACTGAGTAACTAGATCTTAGACCATGAACTCATTCGCAGGGTGTTCGTCAAAACTTACACTAGTCGTTTAGAATTTCTAAGTAATAGAATAGATATATCTATAGCACTATCAAGTTGAGATACACCTCAGCAAACGACAGACTTCCACTCTCGGTCAGCCCTTAGAGTGCACTGGTTCGAAGGCCAATGCACTCAACAGGACTCAGAAGTGTTGAGCCATACAGTTTTCACGCAGGGAGCTCAAATGTTTTAGCTCCTGGCTACTGCTGGGCATCACGGGAAATAACCCATGGAGACCCCTCTCCTTACGGATATGAGAGGAAGGTTATTCAATTACAAGTGATCGAACAGTCATTTCTCTCTTATGAGTTCCATAGCCTGGAGGTAAGCGTTCCCAGCTCTCAGCTTCCATACGAATGACAGCGGTTCGAATCCATTTGGCAAAACAAGAAGGTACTGCATTTTCTATGAAAATCTGTATACATATATATATATATATATATATATATATATATATATATATATATATATATATATATATATATATATATATATATATATATACATACATATATATATATTTTTTTTTTCAAACTATTCGCCATTTCCCGCGTTAGCGAGGTAGCGTTAACAACTGAGAACTGGGCCTTTGAGGGAATATCCTCACCTGGCCCCCTTCTCTGTTCCTTCTTTTGGAAAATTAAAAAAAAATAATGAGAGGGGAGGATTTCCAGCTCCCCGCTCCCTCTCCTTTTAGTCGCCTTCTACGACACGCAGGGAATACGTGGGAAGTATTCTTTCTCCCCTATCCCCGGGGATAATATATATATATATATATATATATATATATATATATATATATATATATATATATATATATATATATATATATATATATATATATTGGAAAGGATCACAATTTTGCGCGTGATCAAGATATTCCTATGAGTCCACGGGGAAAATCAAACGCGATAAGTTCCCAAGTGCACTTTCGTGTAATAATCACATTATCAGGGGTGACACAAGAGAGAAATACAACAGTCAGTTGATATACAACGAAGACACGTAGCTAGGACGCCATTTCGTAAACATGCGATTGTCCAAGACAGACAACGAGCGCATCATAAACTTATTTTACAAATTTTATCAACAATGAAGTTATCCAATTTGTATAAACCATCACTAATATTAAGATCATAATTATATATATATATATATATATATATATATATATATATATATATATATCATACAAACCTCTAACAGCCAGGATCGAACCCAGGACCCCTGTGCAACAGGCGGGAGCGCTACCACTAGGATATGATCGCTCCTGATAGGAAAATAACTATTCGAATACTGTGTACTCGAATACCCTTCGTCTCACGTTGGTGAGCAACGGGGTCTACACCGGTCATTTTCCCATCAGGCTCACACAACCAGCAGATAGCATTTTACTGAACCTAACCGGACAAAGCAGGGGAATATGATCAAAGAGTGTATGAACGCGCCCCTTCACAGAACATACAAACCTCCAAAAGCCAGGATCGAACACGGGACTCCTGTGTAACAGGCGGGAACGCCACCGCTAGGCTATGATCGCCCCTAATAGGGAAATGAATATTCGAATACTATGTAATCGAATATATATATATATATATATATATATATATATATATATATATATATATATATATATATATATATATATAAACAAATTAAACAACCAAGGAGACATCACACCACCCTGCCGCAAACCTACATTCACTGGGAACCAATCACTTTCCTCTCTTCCTACACGTATACATGTCTTACTTCCTCGATAAAAACTTTTCACTGCTTCTAACAACTTGCCTCCCACGCCATATATTCTTAATACCTTCCACAGAGCATCTCTATCAACTCTATCATATGCCTTCTCCAGATAAATAAATGCTACATACAAATCCATTTGCTTTTCTAAGCATTTCTCACATACATTCTTCAAAGCAAACACCTGATCCACACATCCTCTAATACTTCTGAAACCACACTGTTCTTCCCCAATCTGATGCTCTGTACATGCCTTCACTCTCTCAATCAATACCCTCCCATATAATTTACCAGGAATACTCAACAAACTTATACCTCTGTAATTTGAGCACTCACTTTTATCCCCTTTCCCTTTGTACAATGGCACTATGCAAGCATTCTGGGAGCGTTGAAGAGTGTGTGGAAGTCGAGAACATTATCTCGGAAAGCAAAAATGGATATGTTTGAAGGAATAGTGGTTCCAACAATGTTGTATGGTTGCGAGGCGTGGGCTATGGATAGAGTTGTGCGCAGGAGGGTGGATGTGCCGGAAATGAGATGTTTGAGGACAATATGTGGTGTGAGGTAGTTTGATCGAGTAAGTAATAATAGGGTGAGAGAGATGTGTGGTAATAAAAACAGTGTGGTTGAGAGAGCAGAAGAGGGTGTTTTGAAGTGGTTTGGTCACATGGAGAGAATGAGTGAGGAAAGATTGACAAAGAGGATATATGTGTCAGAGGTAGAGGGAACAAGGAAAAGTGGGAGACCAAATTGGAGGTGGAAGGATGGAGTGAAAAAGGTTTTGAGTGATCGGAGCCTGAACATGCAGGAGGGTGAAAAGCGTGCAAGGAATAGAGTGAATTGGAACGATGTGGTATACCGGGGCCGACGTGCTGTCAATGGATTGAACCAGGGCATGTGAAGCGTCTGGGGTAAACCATGGAAAGTTCTGTGAGGCCTGAATGTGGAAAGGGAGCTGTGGTTTCGGTGCATTATTGCATGACAGCTAGAGACTGAGTGTTAACGAATGGGGCCTTTGTTGTCTTTTCCTAGCACTACCTCGCACACATGAGGGGGGATGGAGTTGTTATTACATGTGTGGCGAGGTGGCGATGGGAATGAATAAGGGCAGACAGTATGAATTATGTACACGTGTATATATGTATATGTCTGTGTGTGTATGTACATGTATATTGTATATGTATATTGTATATGTATATTGCGTGTGTGGACGTGTATGTATATACATGTGTATGAGGGTTGGTTTGGCCATTCTTTCGTGTGTTTCCTTGCGCTACCTCGCTAACGCGGGAGACAGCGACAAAGCAAAATAAATAAATGAAATACATATATATATATATATATATATATATATATATATATATATATATATATATATATACATCTGTTTGTAAGTTCCTGCATAGAAGCTGTTAAGCAATGGGATCCAAAACAACAGATATGCAATACTCTCCTGTGCAACGAACGTGATATATACAACCGTGCAACACTGTCCGTCGTTGCTAAGCGGAAGCGTGAATATAAACTCTTCATCGGTTCAGCCAATCAAAACTAATTACGCCCCGCGCAACGCATTATTCACTGCCAGTCGCTGGATGGCAACACTGGGAGGCGTCCCTTGTCTGCACTTCCACAAGCGCCTCTCTCTCTCTCTCTCTCTCTCTCTCTCTCTCTCTCTCTCTCTCTCTCTCTCTCTCTCTCTCTCTCTCTCTCTTCTTCCCTTGGCTCGTGGTAGTTTAGCAAGAGACATGTTCACCGTCAGAGCTCCCGGGTAAAGGATAGAGCAGTACAGAGCAAATGTATATCGCCGTAGATCGCTGCAAAAGGCTACGGGCAACTCAGTGAGTCGATGCTAACATCAGTGTTGTATTGGGAGGGTAGCTAGGGATTGCATTATGGTAGGTCATTGCTCTGTGTGTGTGTGTGTGTGTGTGTGTGTGTGTGTGCCTTAGGCAGTCTGGGTAAGACATGTGCTCCCACTCTTTCACCTCCGTCTTTCGTTTGCCATTCTATTCACCTTTTCCTCCATGCAAGTTGCATCTTTCCTGCCTGAGAAAAGCGAACGGACACACACATATATATATATATATATATATATATATATATATATATATATATATATATATGTATATATATATATATATATATATATATATATATATATATATATATATATATATATATATCATCCACGTTTTTACACCCGTTTCCTTGTACTCCTCCCTCTGTCCAGTGACGATGATGCAGCCTCACCAAAAAAAAAAGGGGATCTAATTCCCTTGCACTTGCAAGAGGAATTCGATACTACCTCGGGAGAGAGAGAGAGAGAGAGAGAGAGAGAGAGAGAGAGAGAGAGAGAGAGAGAGAGAGAGAGAGAGAGTCTTCATGGTTACATTGCCTGCGTCGGCAGTACCCATCATTTTCGGCCATATCTTCAGGCCCAGGAAATGTTCACACCACACTTGGCAAGCTCAAACTACGCCTGAGCTTCGACCCCCTCCTGGGGTGCGTCGTAAATAACTGCTACCATATGAAACCCCCGCCATTTACCTCCATGCACAACACGCCACGAGCAAGGACGGCGAATACAGAGAGGAAAAGAATTTCTCTCGAAGTTCCACCTACGCGCTGTCCCTTAAATGAGAATTTCGTAAATATCTTAATCGTCGCACCACTAGCTGGAGGCTCGAGTCACGGTGTGAGATATTTCGTTCATATGCTTCACCTTCACGACACAGAAAGACACTTGCCAACCTCTGGCACCGCAACATCACCAAAACTGCGACGCCAAAAGTTCTTCACCAATATATATATATATATATATATATATATATATATATATATATATATATATATATATATATATATATATATATATATAATTTCCGCCAGAGAATATGCACGTTACAAAAATCCTATGTGCGATAAGTTATCCAGCCTCTCTCTCTCCCTCCCCAGGTGCAGTAAACGACCAGACTTCCCACCGGAACCTTGTAACCAGATCAGACTGATCATATCCTCGACAAAATAATTCAGACAAGAACCTCGGTGGAGAGGAGAAGCGTACGAGAGAGTCAGGCAAGTCTGATAAGGATACTGAGGGAGTCCGGACGTGTTTAATGCTATACTGTACAGCAGTGACAGGCGAAAAGGGTCTGTGCTTGGAAAGCACAAAGGAAATTATATCAACCATGTTGGGGAGACTTTGGGTACGCGTCATTACGATTACGTAAAGACGTTCTCGATTGGCCATCTGCTGCTGTGTGTGTGTGTGTGTGTGTGTGTGTGTGTGTGTGTGTGACCCGTAAACGTAAGGCTGTGGGCACTGATGGAGGGGAGTGGTGATGAGGGGCAGATGTAGGCAGGATCCTACAAGAGATGATGATGCAGCTTGTGATGTTGCTGGGGGGCAAGAGATGCAGCAGCAGTAGGTGATGCAGAGCAGAAGCTGCAGCACGACTTGCCGCAGGGGAAGGAATGAGGGGAAAACATAAATAAATGCTGCTCTGATGAAGTTAGAACAGTTAACGGTATTGGAAGAAGGAAGGAAATCTGTTTCGTCTATACATTTCTCTCTTCTCTTTTGATTGCGTTGTGAGGACAGTCGGCTACGGCATATTTTTCCAAAGGTTGCGCGTAACATATATGGTTACATATTCTGCTGCATGTAGATGATTAACCAGCTATAAACTACCGCTCTTATTTCATTAATTTACCTCTGCTAGAAGAGACTCTCTCTCTCTCTCTCTCTCTCTCTCTCTCTCTCTCTCTCTCTCTCTCTCTCTCTCTCTCTCTCTCTCTCTCTCTCTCTCTCTCTCTCTCTCTCTCTCTCTCTCTCCCCCCGCCAAAGAGAATAAAAGTATGGCTGATAAGCTTCATGTGAACCATTGGTACATGACATTAATCTGTCAGCAGCACTGCTCAAGGTCCCGTGAAGCATGCTGTGTGCCCCGGTAAATGATGAAGAAAACAAGCAGTTATCTCTGCTAGATGAAACTCTTTCCATACAGTTGTAGGCAACTGAAGAACGAATGATATCATGCTTATTCTCCCACATATTACTCTCCCACATATCAGTCTCCCACATATATTCTTGTGGTGAGCGCCACTCGTTAGCCGTACCTCTTAACAAAATCTCTTTGTGAGTATTGAGGAGATAGATTGAAATCTCCGCCAGATAGATTACGTGGGTGACTAAATGCAACGTATATTGCGAAAGAAAATACAGTGGATCCACTAGCCACGATGGTGGCTCTAGGTGGTGGGGAGGACGCCCCAGCCGCTTGAGGACATCACTGTGATAAGAACGTTGCACTGTCTCAGTTCTCACACACCCGAGGCTCTCACACACTACTCAAGGTAAGACCAAGCAACGCCATCTTGACCGAGAAGTTCTAAAGAACTAAAATACTTACTGGCAAGTGTAGCACCTCGGGAGCTGTAGATAAGACTGAGATGCGAGTGAGAATAATTCAACGACAGATGTCTGTCTCCTGTAAACATTGAAGGTATGTATACCTTCGGAGAGAAAGTACAGACTACTTGCATTCTATGCCGATCGTAGTTTTCTGTGTTAAGATATAAGTAAAGGGACTTTGACCAACTGAGTTTTGTGGGGAGAGAGGTTACTTTACGTAAAGGAAGTTTAAGGACATTACTCCTCAGATACACAGTCGTTTTCCCATTCGATGATGCTAATAGAGTGCTGCAAAGTTATATGTAACAAGAAGAAGAAAGAAAACTGGAGTTAAACATGATTCTGGTGTAAATACCTGAGGAAGAGATATCCAGATGGCATTAAGGTCAAAGAATGTTAAGATACAGATTCTCTCGATAGTTTGATCACGAAAACGGAATAGAAAAGATAACTCGAAATGCCATTAAGTGTACTTTACAATATGCTGCATTTTAGTTCTACAATATGCCACGTAATCGCAAGGGCATAAAGCGTAAATATACTCCTAAAAAAATTATGTTCGTAATCTATTAGCTAGGGAATGACCAAGCTTGAGCGAATCAAAACTTTATTTATATTTCCGCACCACAAAATTGTTACAGCCGCCTGAGTCATGAATCATTCTGGATTTTTATTCATATGAATGACCATCTCTTTTTCACACAACGTAATTTCATCGCTGCTGTCCACCCTAACTCTCACATCCATGCAGCTCTGACCCCAGCTCAGAACGTGGTCAACAGCTGAACAGACGTAAAACGGTAACAATACGACCTGCAACTACCGTTAACCTTCGAAATTACCTTATAATTATAGTGGAAGGAAGAAGGGAAGATGTAGGCAATTACTTTATAGTATAAGGAAGAAGGGAAGATGTAGGCAATTACTTTATAGTATAAGGAAGAAGGGAAGATGTAGGCAATTACTTTATAGTATAGGGAAGAAGGGAAGATTTAGGCAATTACTTTATAGTATAAGGAAGAAGGGAAGATGTAGGCAATTACTTTATAGTATAAGAAAGAAGGAAAGATGTAGGCAATTACTTTATAGTATAAGGAAGAAGGGAAGATGAAGGCAAAGCTTGCTAGCACATCATAGGTCTGGTCGATGAATATAACATCGCAGACGACGGAGCTGAACTCATATAGATAATGCAGACCATTGATCAGCGTAAAGACTGTCCCAGTAGAATATGGCCTCTCGGCCACGTCAAAGAGACAGTTAATATTAATCCATCTCTCGTCGATCTACTTATCGGACCGAAAAGGCAGTCCTTTGGCGACTTGAAAGAATACCACGTGCACATCTATACACCTCATACGGACGAGAAATATGAAGAAATTGATATAACTAAAAAGAGCGAAGACGTTAAGAACGCCAAAAGTAGGATTGAAGAGACTATAACACCACAAAATATATCTTCCTCGCATGGAGTAATGTTGACCATAAGACCGAAGGTTATCAAAGGGATCTTCAAGAAAGCCAACCCAAGACCCCTCAGTGCTTTGATTCTCCATCGCCAGTCGAGGAAAACGAATGAGCACCTAAAGCTGACTTTGAATCGCTGTGATTATACATCGAAAGAACATTTTTCTCAGCTATTTCTTATTTGATTAAGCCTTCTCATAACACATACTGTTCTCAAACATTTCATTTTGAATATATCTATCGTCTTCCGCATTTTTCTGACTCACATCCATACGATACCGTCCAGACTACTATACCATCAAACATGCCCACCTTTCACATCACAGACAGTGACCCTCTCTTTCCACACACTCTTCAATTCGCCCAGAACCTTAGCCCCCTCACCCACCCTATGACTTTCTTCACTTCCTCTGGATCCATTTACTATCATATCTACTCCCAAGTATCTATAACGCTCCACCTCTTTAGCTTATCTCCAATAGACCTCACATTTAGACCGACCTAGCGGCCTTCCTTGCTAAACTGGATATAACCTGACTTTATTTGCATTAACTCGCAACGTCCTCATTTTACTCACTTCTGCAATTTTGTATCAGAAACTGCCTCCAGACTCGTGTCGTCAGCAAACGGGAACTTCTCCAGCTCCTGGACATGCCTCATTCGGAACACAGTACAGACCTACCATTTATAACAACCATTTATAACCTTACGTTTATCACTGCTATCGTTCAATCACTGAAATAATTTTTTTGTCCATGTCATGGAGGTGATCTTTCATCCATTTGAACATCAGTGTTGAGGCCATTACCGCAATACAGTCATTTGTCGCTGACATAGAAAAAAAAATGAAAATCGAAAAACAATCGGCAGTAGAAATAAATGAGAAAAATGAATACATACAAACAAGCTGGGAAGAAAATATGAGCTCTTTACCTAACTACAAAGCAGCTCAATTGATTACTATCATTTTGAGAAATAAGTTAAACGACCTCAAATGTCATTGGATAATTACTTCATTTAGACGTAAGTAACTAGTGAGTTTTACACTCCATATAGCTACAAATACAATCAATCATAATAGTTATTAGTCACAATGTTAAGATAGAATGTGTAAATACAGAGTTCCTATTGGAATAACGTGCAAAATAGTATATGTTCAATATACATAACATATTTTTTTATTCATCGGAACGATGAACGATGTATGAAGATATGAAACAGAACGATGCACTTTATTGCAGAATATTTCCATCAGTTTACGGTGCAAATAACTCCCCCTCTCGGCCATGATTGAATCCCCATAACAAACAAATTCCCAAACTTTTCCTGTAGCGCCAGGTAATGCCCGTGGGTGTTTTTGTTATTCATTCCGTTTTCTTTGTAGTCCAATCCGATGTTGTTTTTTTTTTCTCTTTTCAGATCTTTTGCCTCCCCCCCCCCCCCCCCCCCCCCCCTCCAAGCTGGACGATCCACAACAACATTAGATATTCATGCATGCCTCGTGCATTTAACAGAACTGGAACTAACGGTGTGAATTGGTGCATGCGATAACTTATTTCGTTTTCCATCCCAATTCTCACATTGTTTATTTTGTGAATGTTCATAGCTTTTGGATTTGCTGTGCTTGTGATTATAATCAAAATGAACGACCTAGTATTTCTCGCAGTCTCAAAATGATCATGCTTCATTGAACATGTATTATTCATCTAACTGTTATAATCATTATAGAAAATATAACTGCATATAGTGGAAACAGTTAGCATTCGTCTATGATTCAATCTGACACCTTCACTTCCCCATAAGAAAGTAGGATGTTTGGACCTATCCACAGCCCGGGTCATTTAGGTCGTCAGCGCCTAGCTAACACATCCACCAACCGAAAAGTCTTCTAACACGTTCTTCATGTGTTCAGACTGTATGTGTATGACCAATAGTTCTTCATACCTTCCCGTTGTAAGCTTATAAATCCTCACTGGTGTTTGGCCAAGTATGTAATCGTTTGTGGTGAGAAAATATACTTTCAAGAGTGTAAAAGTGGAATAAGAAATATATATATATATATATATATGTATCCCTGGGGATAGGGGAGAAAGAATACTTCCCACGTATTCCCTGCGTGTCGTAGAAGGCGACTAAAAGGGAAGGGAGCGGGGGGCTGGAAATCCTTCCCTCTTGTTTTAAGTTTTCCTAAAGAAGGAAGAGAGGAGGGGGCCAAGTGAGGATATTCCCTCAAAGGCTCAGTCCTCTGTTCTTAAAGCTACTTCGCTAACGCGGGAAATGGCAAGTAGTATGAAAAAAAAAAAAAAAAAAAAAATATATATATATATATATATATATATATATATATATATATATATATATATATATATATATATATATATATATATATATATTACAAAACAGTAATGATTTATGAGGTCTGGTTTTAACCTACATACTTTTTCTACAAAGGTGAAGACATTTTGCTGTATAATATTTTCATAATGAATATAATAAGATTTAGATATAATGATATCCTTTCTATACAAACAGTATGTAAAAATTAAAAGGTCCTTCTCTGCCTCTCTCTTTTCTCGTCACGAAAACTAATGAAGATGAATATTCCCTTGGATCTTATCACCACGGCTTAATGAAAGATAAAAGAAAAGACGTAGAATGCTTTCCACGTTATCTGCAATATATATATATATATATATATATATATATATATATATATATATATATATATATATATATATATATATATATATATATATATATATATAGGCACTAATATCAAAATTCCCACCCTCACTCTTCATCACGCGATCTGTCATGCAAAATCCAGCTCACAGGCCCCAGGTACAGGACCTGTGCATTTGCCAGACTATCATCTCCATCACTGCTGACGCCATAACCATTTTTCTCGTTTGTTTATCGTTACCTCCAACCCTCGTGCAGGGAGTGAGGCCCGGCTGAGGCTCCACTCCCTCATATTCCAAGGTTCCTCTCTCAGCAGACCGTATCGCCTGAGGCTCTTAGAGGAAGATCTGGCTGGTTTAAACACCACCACCATCATTTCATCTCCCTCCGTCCCTCAGTAGACCCAGGTGTCTGAAACGTTGGTCAGAAGGAAGGGGAACCATGGAAGAGGATGTAATACGGAGGAAGAGAGAGAGAGAGAGAGTAAGGAATGCCTGGAAAAGAAGAGTGAAGACTTGGAAACTAGGATCTGTCGAGGGAGTTGGAGAGGCCGGAAGAGGCCGATGGAAGGAGAGAAGATATGAAGAAGACAATGTGAATAACAAGAGAAATATGGATGAACTTAGTAAAATACGAGAGAGTGAGAGAACATAAGAACAGAAATGGAAAGAGAAAGGGATAATTATAGAGACTGATTTGCTGACAGAGAAGAGAATGAAAGAAGAAAAACCAAGCCACAGTACAGGAGACTGTGAGAATGAAGTGGGTGCCCCCGAAGACACGCATATGAAAGAACATTCATCTCCAGGCTGAAAGAAATGTGAAAACTCTGCACAAGTTAATGTTCAGAGAAAACAG
Organism: Panulirus ornatus; assembly: GCF_036320965.1. Classification (NCBI taxonomy): domain Eukaryota; kingdom Metazoa; phylum Arthropoda; class Malacostraca; order Decapoda; family Palinuridae; genus Panulirus; species Panulirus ornatus. The sequence goes on along the minus strand of NC_092286.1, from coordinate 15,855,574 downwards.
TGTGTACGTGAGGTCATTCTACTAGTATAGGGAAGAAACGAAGGAAACTAAATGTGAAACTGCAGGAAATTATATGAGAGGGATTTTCCGGTCGATATTGGGTCTACCTTACCTTCCACCATAGCTCTGTGTTTGGAGCATTGTAGAGGTAAATATATAACTCACAATAATGTGCGTGGATATGGACATGTGAGGTAAACTTTTCACATCCTCCATATAGGCCAAAACTAGAACATACCTCTCACGTTTGTTCATCGTTCTAAAGCAATACAGGATTCACAGAGAATCCTCCAGGAGAGGACTACGAAGATGGTACAAGAATTTAGACCGCTAAGTTACAGGGGATAGGGGAGAAAAAATACTTTCCACATTTCCCTGCGTGTCGTAGAAGGCGACTAAAAGGAGAGGGAGCAGGGGCTGGAAATTCTCCCCTCTCATCTTTAATTCTACAAAAGAAGGAACAGAGAAGAGGGCCAAGTGAGGATATTCCATCAAAGGATCAGTCCTCTGTTCTTAACGCTACTTCGCTAACGAGGGAAATAAGGAATAGTAAGAAGGAAAAGAATATATATATATATATATAAATATATATATATATATATATATATATATATATATATATATATATATATATATATATATATACATATATATATATATATATATATATATATATATATATATAATTCTTACTTGCTCCCTTTATTCATTTCCGTCGCCACCCCGCCACACATGAGATGACAGCCCCCTTTCCCGGCACGAGCGCGAGGTAGCGCTAGGAAAAGACTACAAAGGCCACATTTGTTCACACTCATTCTCTAGCTGTCATGCATAATGCACCGAAACCATAGCTCCCTTTCCACATCCAGGCCCCAGAAACTTTCCATGGATTACCCCAGACGCTTTACATGCCCTGGTTCAATCCACTGACAGCACGTCGACCCCGGTATACCACATCGTTCCAATTCACTCTATTCCTTGCATGCCTTTCACCCTCCTGCATGTTCAGACCTCGATCGCTCAAAATATGTGGAAGGCGATAACATTATCTCGGAAAGCAAAAATGGGTATGTTTGAAGAAATAGTGGTTTCAACAATGTAATATGGTTGCGAGGCGTGGACTATAAATAGGGTTGTGCGAAGGAGGGTGGATGTGTTGGAAAAGAAATGTTTGAGGCAATATGTGGTGTGAGGTGGTTTGATCGAGTAGGTAAGGAAAGGGTGAGAGAGATGTGTGGTAATAAAAAGAGTGTGGTTGAGAGAGCAGAAAAGGGTGTTTTGAAATGGTTTGGCCACATGGAGAGAATGAGTGAGGAAAGATTGACAAAGAGGATATATGTGTCAGAGGTGGAGGGAACGAGGATATATATATATATATATATATATATATATATATATATATATATATATATATATATATATATATATATATATATATATATATATATATATATATATATATATATATATATATATATATATATATCAAAAAGGATCACAATTTTGCTCGTGATCAATTATATTCCTATGAGTCTACAGGAAATGAAATACGATACGTGTCCAAGTGCACTTTCGTATAATGATCACATGATCAGGGAAGATACGAGAAAGAAATATGTCATTTGATATACAACGAAGGACCTTTCTGTTCGACTTTAGGAACATGAATATAGTATAAGAACAGGACAAGAATCAAATGCCTTGTTTAATCACGTTAAAAACTGTGATCATTGTATTGACTGGAGAAATGACATCTCAGTTATCAACTCTAACTCCAGTACCACGAGATATATCACTGACTCTTCTATTATTAAATACACATAGAATTATAACCTTAGTATCAAGAGTGGGGGGGCTGGAACTTCTCCCCTATCGTTTTTAATTTTCCAAAAGAAGGAACAGAGAATGGGCCAAATGAGGATATTCCCTCCAAGGCTCAGTCCTCTATTCTTAATGCTATCCCACTAATGCGGGAAATGGCGAACAAGTACAAAAAACAAGATATATATATATATATATATATATATATATATATATATATATATATATATATATATATTTTTTTTTTTTTTTTTTTTTTTTTCATACTATTCGCCATTTCCCGCGATAGCGAGGTAGCGTTAAGAACAGAGGACTGGGCCTTTGAGGGAATATCCTCACCTGGCCCTCTTCTCTGTTCCTTCTTTTGGAAGAAAAAAAAAAAAACGAGAGGGGAGGATTTCCAGCCCCCCGCTCCCTTCCCTTTTAGTCGCCTTCTACGACACGCAGGGAATACGTGGGAAGTATTCTTTCTCCCCTATCCCCAGGGATATATATATATATATATATATATATATATATATATATATATATATATATATATCGTTATTGGGATGGCCTTGATTAGGGCCTCAGTTGCCCGTGCCATCTCAGCTAACATACATAAGGACAGTGAGGGATGGACGTACCGAGAAGTTGCCGTAGCCAAGATGGTCACATGTACACTGGCACTTGAGGATGTGTTCCTGGATATCGGTGGGCAGGTTCTCCAGGCTCCTGCTGAGTCGTCGCCCTTGTGGCCAAGGCTCGTCCTTCGGTAGTCCCAGGGCGTCACTCAGCCGCGCCTCGAGACTCGTCACCTGCGGCAGCTGCAGAACACCATCGCCAAGGCATCATGTGCGAACAGAAAAAGGAAAATTAGAATACAAGTAAAATTTGAACGGAGGGTATTTGTTATGTATGACCGACATATTGTCTGGAAAAATGGAAAATATGAATAGAGATTAAAAACTCTTTAGTGAATTATTATCAGGGGTTCAACTGTGACGAAAACGACCGTGAAAATTATCGGATTTATGTGTTGTTCATCTGTAGTGAAAACGGCCATAGAAATTATCAAAATTATCAAAGATCTATTTGTAAAGAAAACCACCACAGAAATTATCAAAATTACCAGAGGTTCGTCTAAAACGAAAACTACTTGAGCAATTATCAAAGGTTTATCTACAACAAAAACTACACCAGAAATTATCGAAGATTTACGTATAACGAAAACTAACAGAAATTATTGGAGGTTTTTCTATAACGAAAACTACGACAGCAAGCCCATTACCGAAAGGAGGCAGCGGAGTTCTTTCTGAAAGTGTTAAAGTGAATTGTAAAAGGCAACATGAAACGAAGTGGAACGTTGCGAGCAGTAAAGAAGGATGATGGATGGACTGTAACAGCAAAGAAAAAGTGAGCCTCTCTCTCTCTCTCTCTCTCTCTCTCTCTCTCTCTCTCTCTCTCTCTCTCTCTCTCTCTCTCTCTCTCTCTCTCTCTCTCTCTCTCTCTCTCTCTCTCTCTCTCTCTCTCTCGCTAAGTTTGTATATGTGTGTGTGTGTGTGTGTGTGTGTATGTGTGTGTGTGTGTTTGCAGATGACACGGCTCTGATGGCAGACCCAAGAGAAAATCCTCCAGAAGTTGGGATCCGAGTTTAGGAAAGAGTGTGAAAGGAATAATTTCCTTAGTTAATGTGGATACAAGCCAGTTAATGAGCTGCAGGAAGAGAGGCGCGACAGGAAAGATTTCGAGGGCGTCTGAGGGAGTTCGGAGTTACTTACAGCGTCTGAGAAACCTGCGCGTGGAGGTGACAGCAGGTGGAAACATTGGAGCCGTAAATGTTATATGATGGGAAAGAAAAGGAAGCGAAAGATCCACGGCGCACTGATGAATGTGTTAGAACGAGGATGGTGGGGTATGTCTGAAGGTATGGTAGTCCCAACGGTGCGCCCTGAGCACAAAAGAATGGAAGTGGATGATGGTGTTAGCAATGGAATGCCTGGGGGTAATATTAAAATGAGAAGAAGGTTCGTCGCGTATAGAATGAGGGTATAAGAGGAAGGTATGTTAGTATGTGCAGTTTAGTTGAGTGTGTTGTATGGGGGTCGCTGAAATGGTTTGGAGATATGGAGAGGATGAGTGAAGAAAGACTGACAAATAGGAAGGAAGAGAAAGACCGAGAAGATGAGATTATTGAAGAAAATGGTAAATGCGGTGTAACTTCAATAAATGTCAGCTATTGCAATAAGACACAAAAGAAAAACATTATGACCTGATGAGGCACAAGACTAAGTACACCCGTCGTGGAGTCTTCAGGTCAGTGTCTCCTACAACTTCAAATTCTCCCAACATTGTAACGAACCACCAAGAAAGCAAATAGGATGTTAAGATTTATTAACAGGAACTCTACATAAAAAAGTAAGGATATAATATTGCCACGATACTTACGTCTAGTTAGACACCACCTCGAATATGCAGTGTAGTTCTGGCTCCCCCACTAAAGAAAGGATTTACTTAAATTGGAAGCAGTGCGACGAAGAGCAACTAGATCAATTCCTTCCTTGCGAAACAAACCATATGGGGACAGATTGTGAGAAATGAATTGTTTTCTCAAAGAAAGAGGCGGTTCCATGGCTAGCGAAAAGAATGTTTTGAAATATCTAAGGGATTTATCAACGTCGATATTGAAAACTTCTTTACAAGCGCTCCAGCACTACCATCAAGAGAAAATGGACTAAGATTTAGAGGTCATCTGATTGCATAAAATATTTCTTCACCGATAACATTAATGACGCGTAAAGTAAGCCTCAAGGACACGAATTTCAGAGCAACACTGACAATGTCTTCAAAATAGGCTTGATTATCGCCTGTCACTCTCCGTTACTGAATAATTCTTTTGATCAATCATGACAACGCAGTGGTATATCATGCTACTTTCTCAACCACTCATCTCGCCCTGGCCATGCTGTGGGATAACTTATTTACACTGATTGACCCATGTCGCCTGCTTTAAGGGAACATGTAAGAATTATTGTATCATCACTCCACATCAGGGGTAATATAGACATGGTTAGCCGCGAGGCTGGAGCTCAAAGTTTATCCAGACTGCAGTGTTTATAAGAAAAAGTGAAGGAATGCATCTCCTTGGTGATGGGATGCATGACATATTCATGTTCATTCTACCTTCTGACTTTCCTATAAAAGTCCCCTTCAGACTTATTAATCCTGCAAGGTATTTTTTCTACCTGTTTTCCGTCCGCCGTGTTGCCGGATGGAGTGGTGGGCAGAGAGGGAGTCTTTTCTCTGTAATCCTATTTTTCTACTGCTTTCATGGGGGCTACATTTTTTTCATAAGTAGTATTAAGGCCAGACCACATCGCTTTGACATTTGGCCTGTTTGGTTTGTTTACCTACGTAACTATCTGTAACTCGTCTTGGGGTCATGAAAAGGATTGGATCCGTTCACTTTATGAGTGAGTAAGAGGACTTCATCAACTGTGCAATTATCAGTAGGATGTTTGCTCTTCACTTGAAAATCTGTACAGCCGACGAAATCACATAATTACATCCACTGCAGTGCTTTATTATGAATCCTTTTGTTGAATTCGGACGTTCAGTTTCGCAGAGCTCTAATGCAATGGATGCGTATGGTTGAAATGGTCTAATGAGTGCTGTATAGAGCTGCCTAAGGCTTGTGTTAGCCCGGTCTTCCCTCCACCTTCTCAGGTCGCGTGAAGTGAGGGAGGAACTCATGAACCATTGGTTGGTCTGTGGGTTCAACTCCCCTTCGCCTCTCAGAAGTACTGTCGTTTCCAGATAAATACGTATATATATATTCATTTATTTATCTACTCATTTATTCGATTATCTATCTATAGCTCCCTTAGGAGTCCTTTCTGAAAGGGTCTTTGTGTTATTCCAGGATCCCTTTCTCAGAAACTCCTGCAGCTCCAAGGATGCGCTACATTCAGTAGCAGGAGCAAGGTACACTCCTTTAAAGTGAGAAGTCTCTTGACGGGGGTTGTTTCGTCAGTTGACGATGGTACAGCCTCGCAGAATGGTGACTTTTTTTTTCAAAGTCGATGTTACCTCGAGGAGGTGCAGAGAGAGAGAGAGAGAGAGAGAGAGAGAGAGAGAGAGAGAGAGAGAGAGAGAGAGAGAGGAGGGGCAAAAAAAGGAAGAGACGGAAGAGCAAGAAGATAAACAGTCATGAGGAGGATTACTTAAGCCATTAACATAAGCTCTCCCAGGCTTGCTGGCTACCCAGCAAGCACTCTGGCAGCAGAAACGGTATGCTTTATACAACGCCATTAGCCTTCCTTTCTGTTCACCAAAAAAATGAAAATATCTTACACGAAGTTTGTTAAATCTGTAATGCAGTCTTAGAGTACGGCTGCTCCAACCCGTTTCTTAAGAAGTTTCTTAGAGTAAGATCTTCTAGGAATTCCATACTCGCTTATAGTTGCATATCTTCCCCTATTTTCATGTTGTTCATCTTTCCGCGAGAAATCTCGTGATTTCTGATATGTGTATATATATATATATATATATATATATATATATATATATATATATATATATATATATATATATATATATATATAATATATAATCTTGGATGTCTTTGTTTGATATTATTTTTGTAATGGTACTGAATGAATTTGAGAGAGAGAGAGAGAGAGAGAGAGAGAGAGAGAGAGAGAGAGAGAGAGAGAGAGAGAGAGAGAGAGAGAGAGAGAGAGAGAGAGAAGTTTTGACATGGGGCAGCGTCAGCGTGTAAGAGATAGGACTAAGACTACTGATGCACTTCTCATGTTACTCTGAAAAGGAGCAACACTGTATTGAAAGCAGAGCCTTCCATGAGGGAGAAAATATGTTGATACATGTGACAAGGTGCTTCTCGTCTACCCAACCACACACACACACACACACACACACACACACACACAGGATAAATGGATGTTTGATAGTAAAGTAATGTATAACTCATATTGAAAACGTTACGGCTGGGAAATTTAGTGGAAAGTATTTAGAGACAGAATTTGACGTTACTGCGGTTGGAGGAGAAATCAAAGAACGTGAGGGTGAAAATATACGAAATTGAAGGGTGCTCATCAGATGAGAATGGAACTCTGCGAAGTAAAGAATATATAGTCAATGATCAAGAACATAGAATCGAATCAGGTGAGGGGATTCAGAATGTATATATGCAGAGGAAAGAAGGTGTAATAAATGAACAGGTGAATTGAGCTGAAGGGTTTTTTCTAAGTGTCCTCGAGGCTGTTGAACAAGCGAAAATGTCTTTACCACAGAATGGAGAAACTTATAAAGATAGTGAACAGTGAGGGAGAGCAGGAACAGTGTCTGAGGCCGGTCTATAGACTTAGGAGTATGAAGACTTGATGCAGTGGGATGGAAACCTAGGAACACTGAAGCAGAGGTGCTCGGGAAATTGAGTGAAACTGGAGAAAGAATAATGACCATTTTTCGACACAGAACACTCGAGATAGTTTATCCTCCGGTGTAAATGTTTAGAAAAGTGCTGAGCTTAGTATAATAACGTTGCTTCTTAGCCGAAAGGGACGTTGTTGACAAAGTCAAGAGACACAGAGGCTGACGAATCAACCTTGATGGACGTGGCCGCGAAGTGAGTCGCGAGACGATTAGCAGGATCAGTGAACTTGTGAGACGCAGGTAGATCACAAGTCTTCCTTATCAGTGACTTAACAGGTGGATTGGACTCACACCTGAACATGTTTGCGGGTAATGCTAGGGTCGTAAGAGAACTAGAGGGTGATAAGGACTGCATCGGCTTATAAGGGAACTAAGGAAGACTTCGAACGAGTTCCGATACACTGATGAATGAAACTTTAACCCGGACAAGTGCGAAGCAATGAGGATGGGACACAGTGAGAGACGTCCTCGGTTTGATCATTATCTGGGCGGGAAATAAGCTGCTGGTGTCTGCATGTGAGAGGGAACCTGAGAGTCGACATTGTACTTGACTTATCGCCCTAAATCCCAACTTCGGGGAAACTGTACATGAAACAGAGTGTCTCCTGGCATACATCACGATCACATTCGAACACGAGAATAACAAAGTATATCAGCGAGCTATTGACGTCATATAGTGATAGAGAACTGAAACACGCTTCGCAGGTTTGGTCACCGTGCTTAACGAAGCGCAAAGCACCCAAAGAGAGAGTCCGGGAGAGGTCAACATTGATGGTACCAAAATTCAGAGAGTTGAGTTACGGTGAGTGGTTAGAGGTCACATTTTTTTTCCCCCCCCAACTTGGAGGGACAAAGAAAGGGAGGGGTTGATTTGATCATAATATTTATAGTTTTAAATCGGTTTTGATATTACAGTCAGTGAACATTTCTTTAAAGAGATGAAGAGATAGAGCAGCCAGAGGTCGTGATATGAGATGAAGCAAGACACTGTCAGGAGAAGATGCAGAAAAGTACTGGTGTCACAGTGGTGGATGAAGAGAATAGATTGGGTAATGAAAATGTGAATATTCTGAACGCAGTGTGGAGGTATTATAATAGCTGTATGATAATAGTGTGAGTTTGAGAGACGGAGCCCCACATGTGTGCAACCCCCTCCAAGTATCGCAGATATATGAGATTGCAGATAAGTAGATACACACACACACACACACACACACACACACACACACACACACGCACGCGCATCCTTATCACACAACATATATGAACCTGTAAATCCTTCACAGCACATAACGCTTCACTGAGACTATGTAGTTGGTCGTATATCTTAAGGGTTAGGTGTGACAGTACATGTAACAGTGTGACAGTACTTGTAACGGTGCGACAGTTACTTTACCTGTGTTAAAGTAATTGTACCAGTGTGACAGAGCTTGTAATAGTGTGACAGTACTTGTAATGGTTTGACAGCATGTGTAACGATGTGACAGTACTTGTAATGGTGTGACAGTACTTAACAATACGACAGTACATTGTGACAGTACTTGTGACGGCATGACGGTTCTTGTAACGGTGTGACAGTGCTTGTAACAGTGACAGGCCTTGTAACTGTAAGAAAATTCTTGTAACAGTGTAACAGAACGTGTAACTGTATGAAAATACTTATAACTGCATGTGACACTTTTTGTAACGATGTGACTTTACTTGTAACGGTGTAACAGTTCTTGTAACGGTGTGACTGAGCGCACAGTCTAATATCACTAGAGTGAAAGATAGCTACGTTAGTAGGGCTACAGTTTGTAAAGGTAATTATCAAATATAATTTCGTTACCATAATACACAGTGGGAAATTATTTTGTCAAACCTTGCATGTGTGTGTGTGTGTGTGTGTGTGTGTGTGTGTGTGTGTGTGTGTGTGTGTGTGTGTGTGTGTGTGTGTGTGTGTGTGTGTGTATGTATGTGTGTGTGTGTGTGTGTGTGTGTGTGTGTGTGTGTGTGTGTGTGTGTGTGTGTGTGTGTGTGTGTGTGTGTGTGTGTGTGTGTGTGTGTGTGTGTGTGTGTGTGTGTGTGTATGTATGTGTGTGTGTGTGTGTGTGTGTGTGTGTGTGTGTGTGTGTGTGTGTGTATGTGTGTGTGTGTGTGTGTGTGTGTGTGTGTGTGTGTATGTATGTGTGTGTGTGTGTGTGTGTGTGTGTGTGTGTGTGTGTGTGTGTGTGTGTGTGTGTGTATGTATGTGTGTGTGTGTGTGTGTGTGTGTGTGTGTGTGTGTGTGTGTGTGTGTGTGTGTGTGTGTGTGTATGTATGTGTGTGTGTGTGTGTGTGTGTGTGTGTGTGTGTGTGTGTATGTATGTGTGTGTGTGTGTGTGTGTGTGTGTGTGTGTGTGTGTGTGTGTGTGTGTATGTATGTGTGTGTGTGTGTGTGTGTGTGTGTGTGTGTGTGTGTGTGTGTGTGTGTATGTATGTGTGTGTGTGTGTGTGTGTGTGTGTGTGTGTGTGTGTGTGTGTGTGTGTGTGTGTGTGTATGTATGTGTGTGTGTGTGTGTGTGTGTGTGTGTGTGTGTGTGTGTGTGTGTGTGTGTGTGTGTGTATGTGTGTGTGTGTGTGTGTGTGTGTGTGTGTGTGTGTGTGTGTGTGTGTGTGTGTGTGTGTGTGTGTGTGTAGACAGATTGTAGGAGCTTACAAACGTAAAGAATAGAGACCAAACAACAGAGAAACGAAGGAACTGAACTAAAAACACGATGGGTTTGGTAGTGTGCTAAAGGAGGAAGAAGTAATACAAGACAGAGAATTGATCTGGGAACGACTGAAGAAATTAAAGGAAGGAGAAGGACTTAGCTGAGGACAACCTTAAGGGAGCTAGATAGAAGTTATACGAAGATGAAGAATTAACAGAAAACGGTACGTCGAAGACTTACCACATAACGGCAGGAAGGACACAGAGATATTCTTACCCACCTAGATAAGGGGAGGCATGACAGTAATAGCAATTAGGAAAGAGGACAGTGGTATACCCAGAGGAGGAGTAATACGAGACGGAACAGTGAGTGTGAGGAGCTACACAGCCAGCGTACCAGTCGACCGACTCACCACACAGAGGGAGCCGTGGTGGGAGGGCGGGGAGACCGCTTGGTATTCTTCAGGAGCGGCCAGCGTCCCCGTCCACTGCTTACCCTCGGCGTCCTTCGGTGGCCTGCTAACCTCCTGCCGACCTGGGCAAGCCAGGTCGGGTGTCCTCGAGATGTACCCGAAGGAGAGACTCGTCTCCTCCCATTCCTTCTCCTCGGCCGAGGGAGAACGACAGGTCCCTCTGGTCTCCGTGACATCCGGACGTGCGTACCTCACCCTCGGGCAAGTCTCTAGGAGTTCCTGGGTGTCCTCTTGCACCTGGGATATATACAGGCCCATGGGGGCTTCCTGTGTGTTACAGGGCGTCCCATGGGCAGCGTAGGTCCTCCCAGGAACCCTCCCGACCCTGGGGGACATGTGTGTACCATCGTCACCTTCGCCACTGTTGTTCATGATGCAATGGTCACCCTCGGTCGCTTCTCTTATGTCTCCATGTTCATGATTTGTGTTTCATGATGATTCACTTCACCAGGACGTGTGGGTAGAGCTGCTGCAACTTTTCTGTCTCATTTCACTTGAGTGCACATCTCGTGCTTGTTGACTCTGTCGTTCACTTAGGCATCACTTGCACATTCGATGACAGGATGTATTGCATGTGTTTGGTGAAGCCCCAGAATTTTACCATTGCACTTTGCATTAGCTTTTCAGGACCGTCCAGTTAATTCATTTGTGTCTGATGTGCAGTTAACATGACCAATACACATGATACTGAAGATCACGATATCTTTTATGCATTATTCTTCAATTTTTCTTCCTGAAGTGACCAACGTAGTGGATTTACGGAAAATTTGTCCATGCATCTCTTGATACATTTTGGGATTTCAACATGGACCTGAAAGGGAGAGAAAAAAGAATTAAATTCTTCATTTGGTATGCTTAGAAATATACTTGATAACCATCACTTAGACGATGAAGATAAGTGCCATAATTACTGTATCAGTTAAGAACTTACATAATTATTTCTAATCATTACAAAACATAGGACAAGTACAGCAATATATTCTAAGTCAAAAGAACTACAAGCTTGAGGATGCCTGAGAATAATTACTTTTGATAATGAAAATGATCGCTTAAGTTGTTCAGCTTATTCAAGCTTCTGGCCTGATTGAAGAAAAGTGGTCGTGTTCCAATGTCTTTTCGATATAACAAAATCATCTGACAGAGTCACAAAACCAACACTAGCATCTGGCTTCCTACCAGACAAAATGCATATATATATTGGAAAAGCTGGTGTGGAAACAGACATGAGTTTATGTCACACACACACACACACACACACACACATATATATATATATATATATATATATATATATATATATATATATATATATATATATATATATATATATATATATATATATATATATATATATATATATGTGTGTGTGTGTGTGTGTGTGTGTGTGTGACATAAACTCATGTCTGTTTCCACACCATTTTTTTCCATCCTTTTCCTCCCCACAAGTTAAAAGTTAATCCAACACAGGATTCTCGATGGCCATTTAAAATGGCAAAACTGGAAATGCTCTTCACTCCTGGAGGCAGTGAGGCGACCCATTCGCGGCCAACTCTAAAAAAACTTGTCAACAATGTGCGAGAGACATGAGGAAAAAACAAATGACATTTTGTGAGGATTTTCCAAAAGCATGATGGATCTGCAGCAGTCTCTCACAGGGGGAAAAAAGTGTATGTATCCTTTTTTTTATCGTTTCCTTTTTCATGTAGCAACGACTGTTTTAGAGCAACAACAGCTGGTGAGTTAGTGTCTTAGTTTGTATATATATATATATATATATATATATATATATATATATATATATATATATATATATATATATATATATATATATATATTCTTTTTTTTTCAAAATATTTCGCCATTTCCCGCGTTAGTGAGGTAGCGTTAAGAACAGAGGACTGGGCCTTTTTTGGAATATCCTCACCTGGCCCCCTCTGTTCCTCCTTTTGGAAAAAAAAAAAAAAAGAAAAACGAGAGGAGATGATTTCCAGCCCCCCGCTCCCTCCCCTTTTAGTCGCCTTCTACGACACGCAGGGAATACGTGGGAAGTATTCTTAATCCCCTATCCCCAGGGATAATATATATATATATATATATATATATATATATATATATATATATATATATATATATATATATATATATATATATATATATATATATTATTTATCTATTCATTATTACACTTTGTCGCTGTCTCCCGCGTTAGCGAGGTAGCGCAAGGAAACAGACGAGAGAATGGCCCAACCCACCCACATACACATGTATATACACACACGTCCACACACGCACATATACATACCTATACATCTCAACGTATACATATGTATACACACATAGTCATATACATATATACTCATGTACATAATTCATACTGTCTGCACTTATTCATTTCCGTCGCCTCCCCGCCACACATGAACTGACAACCCCCTTCCCCCGCATGTGCGCGAGATAGCGCTAGGAAAAGACAGCAAAGGCTACATTCGTTCACACTCAGACTCTAGCTGTCATGTAATAATGCACCGAAACCACAGCTCCCTGTCCACATCCAGGCCCCACAAAACTTTCCATAAGTTTACCCTAGACGCTTCACATGCCCTGGTTCAATCCATTGACAGCACGTCGACTCCAGGTATACCACATCTTTCCAATTCACTCTATTCCTTGCATGCCTTTCACCCCCCTGCATGTTCAGGCCCCGATCACTCAAAATCTTTTTTCACTCCATCTTTCCACCTCCAATTTGGTCTCCCGCTTCTCGTTCCCTCCACCTCTGACACATATATCCTCTTTGTCAATCTTTCCTCACTCATTCTTTCCATGTGACCAAACCATTTCAAAACACCCTCTTCTGCTCTCTCAACCACACTCTTTTTATTACCACACATCTCTCTTACCCTTTCATTACTTAGTCGATCAAACCACCTCACGCCACATATTGTCCTCAAACATCTCATTTCCAGCACATTCACCCTCCTCCGCACAACTCAATCTATAGCCCACCCTATATATATATATATGAACCCATTCACACACGTTTACGTAACTTGAACCATCACTCAGTTTTCTCAGGAGAAATTGAGCTTTTCAGTCAGAAAACATTTTTTCGCTGGGAATATTTATGATTCATTGAGTGGGAGAGATAGAGAGAGGGTAAGACAGGAAGAGTTAAGCTCCATACGATCCCTTGCCGTCACAAATTTACAGCTGTCACCAACTATCTTAGAATTTTACTTAAGATTATATCTTCGACTAAACGTCTCAGCGAATATTTCAGTCCCATCGATTTTGTTATCAGTGATATTTAAGATGGGGCAACAGAGGGGTGTCATTAGAATCTATTATCTAAATTAACAGGAAAAAAAATTCTAATGATGAGTTTTCAGATTATAAGTATCTTGGCCAACAGAACTCATCTTTTTTTTGGGGGGAAAACTTATTATCTAGACATAATGATTGTCTTGAATCCATTAAACTTTCTTTTCCTGACCTCATATTAGTATCAGACTGTGATGGTATCGGTGTTTGGGGAGAAAAAGAAGATAGATAGTCTAAACCACAATCATCTTTTACGGTGAATGTTTGAATTTACCCTTTCTCTGGGTCCTGGTTAAGGATAAGGGGCTGTGGTATATATCAAAAAGTGTCAGAATGGATGTGAGTAAATGCGGTCTCTATTAGTGTGTTCCTGGCGCTACCTCGCTAGCACGGGAAACTTCGGATAAGTATGGAAAAAGAGAGAGAGAGAGAGAGAGAGAGAGAGAGAGAGAGAGAGAGAGAGAGAGAGAGAGAGAGAGAGAGAGAGAGAGAGAGAGAGAGAGAGAGATCCGAGGGTTCAAAGTCTGTTGTCTAGCACTGGCATACGCCATGACCAGTTATAATGACAAGACTGAAGTTTGTTTTTTCACTTCAGAAGACATCGAAGCGAATACATATCCCAGATGAGGCTAGAAAACGTGTTCGACATCTGTAAGAGAAAGAGGTGGTCCGGGAATGACCTTTTGTGTAAATATTTCCCAAAAAAGTATGATGGAACAGCAGTTTCTCACAGAAAAAGGGTATGTATATCACTTTTTTCCTTGGTGTGTAGCAAACTCGGTCTCATTGCATCACGGCGTAGTGCTCTTTGTACATAGAGTAGTTAGATACTAGTTATGCAGTACTTACAATGCAGTTTGTTGTAATTAAAAGTGAAGTTCAGGTTTTTTTTAAAATTTTGCTCATGTCAAAGTGTCTCTTCGCGTTCAGATATGAACTACTGACTCCACACCAAGACGATTAAGTGATGTCGGTTGTACTGTAATTACGCGCACGTATGTTCAGAAGATAAAATATTCCATCAGTCCACCACGAGGGGTCTTTTTCCAAACGCATGAAGGACTTCTTTCCCTCTGATTCTATTCTCATTCAATAGAATTTAAGGCCTTCATGATTTCATATATATATATATACTGCCTGACAGAAAAAAAAAAAAAGCTTCGGAGGCAAATAAAACTTTCAGAGAGGGTAATCATGGTGATCATAGGCCATCTGTTAACCAGATATGACACTGGCCCAACTATATGTGTTGGAGAGTCAAATGCTGGGCTGCAGAGAGTGCCAGACAGTGCCACACAGAATGCCGGAGGATATGATGCCAGGAATGCCGCTGAAGTTGACGGGCAGTCTCTCACGCATACAGGAAGATTCGAAAAATGTTGCAAAAGAAATAGAGAAACATCATGGAATGGAACGTGGAATGTGGAAGAATGTAGCGCAGAATGTCTGGATTCCCCAGGGAGAGACAGACAGACAGACACATACAGACAGACAGAGAAAGACAAGTACTACCATATCTGAAACCCTCAATGCCCCACATACAGTATTCCACGGACAGATTGCTTGGATGATGTAACGCAGTGTTTCTATCAAGAATGTCGGCTGTCCAATAACAGTTCAGCCAAGCCCTCCCCTGGATCAGCCAACAGGGATCATGAAGAAGGACAGGGAATGCTAGGAATGCCATAGAGTTCCAGGTGTATACTACACAAGGTGTCGTCTGGTGCCGTACAGGGGCAACGAGGAGGAGGCGTCACATACTGCACTAGGGTTGGGGGGGCGCAGGGAGAGTGTGTCCATATGGAGGGCGCGTCACGGCTTGTGCCTGCCTAGATGGTGTCGTGTAGCGTCACACAGAGATACTGGGAGGTGCGAAGTTCTGGGTGACGAATGTCAGTGAAAACAGTGCATGGTGGCAGTCGACCATCAGAGAGAGAGGGAATGAGTGACCACAACAACAGGAGAGACCTTTAGACAGACTCCCACAGGGCGCTAGCAAGTACCGTACTAATTGCCAGGTAGTGCAGATGAGTGCTGATTATGCCACACCATGTCCTAAGGAGTGCCACTCTGAAAGTCACGAAATGCTACTTAAGTGCCAGTATATGTCAGAGAGTAGCAGAAGGCACAAGGTAGAGTAAAGTGGATAGTGTTCATGACTCTGACGCATTTATGGGGCCGCCCAGGGTCCAGCGCATATGTTCGAATCCTTGTTGCGGCAGACGGTCCGCACTCAACCCAGCCGTTTATCCACTCCAATGGGGTTGTCGATAAAATGGGCACCTGGTTCCTTGCACGCCTTTCACTCTCCTGTATGCTCAGGCCTCGAACACTCAAAATCTTTTTCACTCTATCCTTTCACCACCAATTTGGTCTCCCACTTCTCCTCGTTCCCGCCACCTCTGACACATATATCCTCTTGGTCAATCTTTCCTCACTCATTCTCTCCATGTGATCAAACCATTTCAATAAACCCTCTTCTGCTCTCTCAGCCACACCCTTTTTATTACTACACATCTCTCTTACCCTTTCATTACTTAATCAAACCACCTCACATAACATATTGTCCTCAAACATCTCATTTCCAACACGCGCACCCTTCTCCGTACAACCCTATCTATCGCCCACGACTCGCAACCATAGAACATTATTGGAACCACTATTCCTTCAAACATACCCATTTTCGCTTTACAAGATAATGTTCTCGTCTTCCACACATTTTTTAACGCTCCCAGAACTTTCGCCAGCTCCCCCATCCTATGACTCACTTCCACATCCATGGTTCCATCCGCTGCCAAATCTACTCCCAGGTACCCAAAACACTACACTTCCTCCAGTTTTTCTCCATTCAAACTTGCCTCCCAGTAGACCTGTCCCTCAACCCTACTCTACCTAATAATCTTGCTCTTATTCACATTTACTTTCAGTTTCCTTCTTTCACACACTTTATCAAAATCAGTCACAAGCTTCTGCAGTTTCTCACCCGAATCAGCCACAAGCGCTGTATCATCAGCGAACAACAACTGACTCACTTCCCAAGCTCTCTCATCCACAACAGACTGCATACTTGCCCCTCTCTCTAAAACTCTTGCATTTACCTCCCTAACAACCCCATCCATAAACAAATTAAACAACCATGGAGACATCACGCACCCTTGTCGCAAACAGACATTCACTTTGAACCAATCACTTTCCTCTCTTCCTATTCGTACACATGCCTTCCATCCACAGTAAAAGCTCTTCACTACATCTCGTAACTTGCCTCCTACACCATATACACTTAATACCTTCCACAAATCATCTCTATCAACTCATATCATATGCCTTCTCCAGATCCATAAAAGCTACATACAAATCCATTTGTTTTTCTAATTATTTCTCATCCATTCTTCCAAGCAAACACCTGATCCACACATCCTCTATCACTCCTGAAACCATGCTGCTCTTCCCCAATCTGATGCTCTGCACATGCCTTCACTTTCTCAATCAATACCCTACCATATAATTTCCCAGGAATACTCAACAAACTTATACCTCTGTAATTTGAGCACTCACCTTTATCCCCTTTGCCTTTGTACAATGGCTCTATGCATACATTCCACCAATCCTCAGGCACTTCACCATGAGCCATACATACATTGAATATCCTCACCAACCAGTCAACAACACAGTCACCCTCCTTTTTTAAAAGTTTCACTGCAATACCATCCAAACCCGCCGCCTTGCCGGCTTTCATCTTCCGCAAAGCTTTCACTACCTCTTCTCTGTTTACCAAACCATTTCCCTGATCCCTCACTTCGCACACCACCTCGAACAAAACACCCTATATCTGCCACTCTATCATCTAACACATTCAACAAAACTTCAAGATACTCACTCCATCTCCTTCTCACATCACCACTACGAGTTATTACCTCCCCATTAGCCCCCTTTACCGATGTTCCCATTTGTTCTCTTGTCTTACGCACTTTATTTACCTCCTTCCAAAACATGTTTATATTCTCCCAAAAATTTAATGATACGCTCTCACCTCAACTCTCATTTGCCCTCTTTTTCACCTCTTCCACCTGTCTCTTGACCTCTTGCTTCTTTCTTTTATACATCTCCCAGTCATTTGCACTGTTTCCCTGCAAAAATCGTACAAATGCCTCTCTCTTCTCTTTCACTAATAATCTTACTTTTTCATACCACCACTCACTACCTTTTACTCTGCACGCCTCGCACGCTTCTCATACAACAAGCATCTTTTGCGCAAACCATCACTGCTTCCCTAAATACATCCCATATATATATATATATATATATATATATATATATATATATATATATATATATATATATATATATATATATATATATATATATATATATATATATATATATATATATATATATATATATATATATATATATATATATATTGACGTGCTGTCAATGGATTGAACCAGGGCATGTGAAGCGTCTGGGGTAAACCATGGAAAGTTTTGTGGGGCCTGGAGGTGGCAAGGGAGCTCTGGTTTCGGTGCATTACACATGACAGCTAGAGACTGAGTGTGAACGAATGTGGCCATTGTTGTCTTTTCCTAGCGCTACCTCGTGCACGCGCGGGGGAAGGGTGCGTGCCATTTCATGTGTGGCGGGGTGGCGACAGGAATGGAGGAAGGCAGCAAGTGTGGATGTGTACACGTGCATATATGTATATGTCTTTGTATGTATATGTCTATATATGTTGAAATGTACAGGTACGTGTATGTACGTGTGTCGGCGTTTATGTATATACATGAGTATGTGGGTGGGTTGGGCCATTCTTTCGCCTGTTTCCTTGCGCTATCTCGCTAATACGGGAGACAGCTACTAAGAATAAAACATAAATAGATGAAATATATATATATATATATATATATATATATATATATATATATATATATATATATATATATATATATATATTGTTAATGGGATGGCCTTGATTAGGGCCTCAGTTGCACGTACCGTCTCAGCCAACATAAAAAAGAAACTAAGACGATCTCAAACCCTCCTCTTCTCCTGGTCTCCTACTGTAGCGTTAAAACACCACCTGTAACGCTGTTCTTTTAGACTCGCACTCTCTCTAGGGTCGCCAAACTGGTCATACCACTTACATGAACGACCGAACCTCTCCCTCTTTTCTCAGTATGAGTCAGTCTCTTCTCCTTCATGGCAAAAAGTCCTATCGTAGGACACTCTCTCTCTCTCTCTCTCTCTCTCTCTCTCTCTCTCTCTCTCTCTCTCTCTCTCTCTCTCTCTCTCTCTCTCTCTCTCTCTCTCCCTACGTGCTCACTCACTAGCCCTGTTCAATGAAGCCTATTTTTCTCGTTGGTTCTCCAAGGTAGGTGCACTCCCCTCACCACTAATGAAATCGGCAAAATGAATTTTGAATATTATTGCCGAAATCATCAAAAGAAAAACATAGATTGATATCAAAGAATTATATCTGCAAAGTTGTGTTTTTTGTTCCTGGGACAAAATTTTTCATAAAACTATGTATATATATATATATATATATATATATATATATATATATATATATATATATATATATATATATATATATTACATCGACGTTCTGTTGTGGTCTATTTCGTTTCACCATTAGATATCTAAAGCATTTGATAACCAAATTGTTACAGAAATGTGTTTCGTATGTGACTCAGGTAAATGATATTTTGGCCATAATTTGACAGAAATGATATTGCCATTCTTAACTCACTCTAACTTTCCGATATAAAAAGGTGAAGACACACTATTGTTTCCTTGTCTCTTGTTCTTTCTAAGAATTGTATAAGAATCCACTGCTCTCTTCCCTCGAGGTGAGGACTTTGGAAGTTTTGTCAGAGAAAACAAGACCCAGTTTTATTCTTCAATTTAGTTTCTCACTCCATTTTCACTGAGGTAAAATGGTATAGTATTTCCCATTCGCAGAATTGCATGGAAAATATATGGCTGTGCCACACACTTACCCTAACACTGTATCGGTAAAGAGGGATCCATGTACCTACTCCTTATTGTTATCAAGGAACTCAGGATCCCTTTTATGGGGCACCTGAAGCATCGAAGCTGCTTTCCTCTCAGGAGCTGGAAAATGATAAGAGTTCTGTGAGTCGTAAAGGTCATTGACGATATTTGTACTCGTCTCATTGACGGTGGTAGATCCTTCCTAGTGACTTCTCACCCACGGTTCATTACTAGGAGAAGGAATCCGGAAGCGTCTACCTCTCTACTCTGAAGACAGAGGTCTTCAGTCACTCCTTCATCCGCAGACAGACACAAATCCAGCTCAACGCCCTCCACTCACCTTGAATTGGCAGTCACCACAATGAAGAAATCACCAACCGTTCTATTCATCACACACACACACACACACACACACACACACACACACACACACACACACACACACACTTGCACACACGACTTTCACTTCCAACACCAATAACAGTAACACTGAGCTCACACAAACTGATTGCCCTCAGAGTACTAATTGACACCAGATTTGAACAAAAAAGGAATATCTTAATGTCTTCTACATTCGCTCTACTTTAAACTACGCCTCATCTACCTGGTCTTCGAGCCTCTCAAAAGCGAATGCAACGAAACAAACCGTAAAAGATAAACCACTTCGAACACTCGCTGGCTTCATAGTACCCACAAATACTTAACACTTACACAGAGAAACAAAGACTCACACTATACCATCTTACTTCGCCATGCTCGGCACCCAGGCCTTCCCAACAGCACTAGACCTCTCACATCCAAACCACTCCATAACTAGCCACCAAATTCCCAAATAGAAATAGAAAACGTGCCCCTACTTCACAGCTCAGTAACCTCGACTTGTAGGTTCCTCTACCCACAACAAATCCAACGCTGATAAAACACACACACAATTAAATGACTAGATAAATAAACAACAGGCGGGGCTCTCTCCAAACTCAGTCTTAAACCCCAACCCACCAGACCCACATTCATCTGAAACTACACTCCCCAAACATAAAAGTGTCATACTTTCCCGTCTACGCTGGGGACATCACCCATCCATAAGACACTGCTAGTATTGATTCAACATATCCCAAGACCCTTCATGCCCACGATGTAACTACCACAACGAAGACACCGAACACTTACAGTTCAATTGCCCTGCGCACATCGTAGCTCCTTCGCTTTCTGACACTTTATCAAAACACTTCATCAAAACTTTCTTGACATTCCCAACATAGAGGCTAGAGGTATCTATGTTTCTACTCTGTTGTAAATCCCTACAGAATCTATCACCACAATCAGTTCCTGGCAACTGAACTCCATTTCCCAGTCTGTTATATAAATCGTTTAGGTCTGCGTAGTTTCCACAATTATATTTCCTATTTAGGTCTTGTCTCCTCACTGCTCATTCAGCATCTACCACATAATCACACCTGAGCATTGCATGATCACTTCTTCCAGTTGATGTATCATATATAATGTTCTCAATGTCCATACTAGTAAGGGCGAAAATACGGTCTAATAATGATGAGGTATGAGTTCCTCTTATCCTTGTGTTGTCATTGACAAGTTGGTAAATGAAATTTTCATGAGTTGTGTCTCCATAATTCCTTGTTACCATGAAAATCTTAATTCCCTTAGTCTGTCTATGAGTCTCCATTATCACTACCGTACAGTCTCTGAGAAGTGAGTGCTGTACCGCTCTTCCCGTACCGTCCACATTGTACCGTCATTGTTATCATGGTACATTTTGTTCTGGATCGTCGCAATTCTCTGGAGGATTGTATGATATCAGTGTCACTGTGGTATCTCTTTTCTTCTGATACCCTTCCCATTACGCGTTACCTGAACGGGCCACCTTCCGCTTCATAGTAGAACTCACGGGTGTCTGGTATCAAGCCGTCCAGTCCTTCCTCTCCACTGCATCATCATATATACCTCCAGGAACAAAACGGGTGAGACCTTATCTCCTTTGTAAGCTTCGTTTCAGTAAAGCTAACGTTATCTGGTGTGTGTGTGTGTGTGTGTGTGTGTGTGTGTGTGTTGCTACAGATCCCGTCCCCCATCCACCACCTACGATCTAGCAATGATGGAATGATAGCTCTCTCTCTCTCTCTCTCTCTCTCTCTCTCTCTCTCTCTCTCTCTCTCTCTCTCTCTCTCTCTCTCTCTCTCTCTCTCTCTCTCTCTCTCTCTCTCTCTCTCTCTCTCTCTCTCCACCTTACTCTCATATACCAACACGGGAATGAAACTAGTTCCGGCAGTGAGGTAAACCGATGGCCGTGCTGTAGACAACAGAGAGAGAATCCATATGATATCAGCGGAGTTCGAGCAGCTTCACTGTCGTTCGAACGCCTTCAAGAGTGTCAGTAGAATTCAAACAGCTTCAGTGTGTCAGTAAGAATTCGAACAATATGAAGCCTTGAACTCATGATTCTTAAGTTTTCACCAGACAACATCGCTCAAGACAGTTTTCTTGTTCACGTAGTCACATTCATTGTACCGAAATGACTTTATAACCTTCCGGACGACATCTCATACCAGTCTTATTATTCTTCAGAACTGGACATCGCTAAAGATCACTTAGATTTCCTCTGAATTTTGTTTGAGCTTTAAAACTCTCCTCACTGTCAGAGGTGACTGATGCATTACGAGGTAAATGCGACTGAATGCTGTCTGCTGAGCTGCTGCTAAAATTGTATATGATGAGTATGTGGAGTCTCCAGAGGTCTTGATCCCTGTATATGATATTTTTGTTTTTCTTGATTTCAAGTCTGTATAGGAATATGATTGCCCACAATAGTGTGTGTGTGTATATATATATATATATATATATATATATATATATATATATATATATATATATATATATATATATATATATATTGGAAAGGATCACAATTTTGCGCGTAATGAAATATACTCTTAAGAGTCCACGGGGAAAATGAAACACGATAAGTTCCCAAGTGCACTTTCGTGTAATAATCACATCATCAGGGGAAACACAAAAGAGAAATATAAAAGTCAGTTGATATACAACGAAGAGACGTAGCTAGGACGCCATTTGGTAAACAAGTGATTGTCGACAGTCACTTGTTTACCAAATGGCTTCCTAGCTACGTCTCTTCGTTGTATATCAGCTGATTTATATTTCTTTCTTGTATCTTACCTGATGATATGATTATTACACGAACGTGTAATGGTATATCCATTATTACACGAAAGTGTAATATCCATTATTGCACGAAAGTGTAATAATGGATATATGAGCATACATTGGTAGGTTTTCTGTATATGCTAAATTTAAACTTGTTTCCTTGCCTATGGAACATGCATGGTCCATAGACAAGGAAACAAGTTTAAGTTTAGTATATACAGAAAACCTACCAATATATGCTCATATATCCATTATTACTCATCTCAACATGACAGAGTTAAATTATCGTCATTTCAATCTATGTTCCTTAGGGCATTACGTATTTGCAGTCCAGAGTTTATTGATGATGACTTTGAGAAGATATATTCTATTGGATCTAAGTTAAAGTACCCTAGATCTTTCATTAACAAATCCCTTATGTTAGCAAAGAAATCATTTTATAGAGTTGAGCCCAAACCTCCCATTGACACCAAGAATCTTTTAGTTCTCCCTTTTAATAATGATTTTACTTTACTTCCCATGCTGCTTAAATCCTTTAATGTAAGTGTTGCCTTCAGCAACAATAATACTATAAAGAATATCTTAATCAGGAATTCACCAGAAAATTCTCCTGGATGCATCTATAAAGTGCCATGTGATAGGTTTTATGTTTGGCAGACTGATAAAGATCTTTCTGTTAGACTTAAGCAACATAAATAAAGTATAAGAAAGGGACAAGAATCAAATGCTTTGTTTGATTACGTTAAAAACTATGATTATTGTATTGACTGGAGTAATGCCATCTCATTTATTAACTCCAAGTCTATTGCCACGAGAAACATCAATGAATCTTCTATTATTAAATACACAAAGAATTATAATCTTAATATCAGGATGGTCTATACAAATTAGATAACTTTATTGTTGATAAAATGTGTAAAATGATAAGTTCATGAACGCCCGTTGTCTGTCTTGGACAATCGCATGTTTACCAAATGGCGTCTTAGCTTCATTACTTCGATGTATATCAACTGACTGTTATATTTCTCTCTTGTGTCTCCCCTGTCGATGTGATTATTACACGAAAGTGCACTTGGGAACTTATAGTGTTTCCTTTTCCCCGTGGACTCATAGGAATATATATATATATATATATATATATATATATATATATATATATATATATATATATATATATATATATATATATATATATATATATATATATATATATATATATATATATATATATATATATATATATATATATATATATATATATATATATATATATATATATATATTGCAGGGCTAAAACTCTTCAAACAGACAAAAGTAACCGACAAGGTAATCATAGATCCCCTTTAATCCGATGCAGTGCAGCCCCAACCATAAGGACCAGAGAGTTTCCGGCTGTGGTGCAGAGAGTGCCGCAGAATGCCCTCCACACAATGCACCGAGATCGTGGAATATGATGCCGGGAATACCACGAATATCAGCGGGCAGTTCCATACGGAAAGAATCGAGAGGTGCCGCCAAGGCTGCCGTGGTGCGTGGGTGTGAAATACGTGAGATTGCCACAGAGAAGTCTGGATGCCCGCCCACACACTCACTCCCACTTTAAGAGCCTCGGTAGATCATGGCACCAACCCAAACGTTAAAAGTTTTATCAGAACTCAAGTGAGTATCCGGGTGAGGTAATAGTGTTGAGCAGAGTGATGGAGAGAGTAAGAAGAAATGCTTTAAAGTTTCGGACTCTATTACACAAGGTATTGTATAGCATTATAGTGCTATACTAGGTGAACAGTGTTTCAAGGATCAGAACACACCTCGAAGACACAAGGTATTGTATAGTGCCATACTAGGTGACCAGGGGATGTTACATAGTGTTTCAAGGATTAGAACACACCTCTACGACACAAGGTATTATATAGTGCCATACTAGGTGGCCAGGCGATGTTACATAGTGTTTCAAGGATCAGAACACACATCTATGACACAAGGTATTGTATAGTGCCATACTAGGTGACCAGGCGATGTTACATAGTGTTTCAAGGATCAGAACACACATCTATGACACAAGGTATTGTATAGTGCCATACTAGGTGACCGAGGGATGTTACATAGTGTTTCAAGGATCAGAACACACCTCTACGACACAAGGTATTATATAGTGCCATACTAGGTGACCAGGGGATGTTACATAGTGTTTCAAGGATCAGAACACACCTCTATGACACAAGGTATTGTATAGTGCCATACTAGGTGACCGAGGGATGTTACATAGTGTTTCAAGGATCAGAACACACCTCTATGACAGAAGGTATTGTATAGTGTCATACTAGGTGACCAGGGGATGTTACATAGTGTTTCAAGGATGAGAACACACCTCTATGACACAAAGTATTGTATAGTGTCATACTAGGTGACCGAGGGATGTTACATAGTGTTTCAAGGATCAGAACACACCTCTGTTACACAAGGTATTGTATAGTGTCATACTAGGTGACCAGGGGAGATGTTACATGGTGTGTCAGGGAGCAGAATGATATACGATATATATATCTATTTCGTATTAGGTCAGGTAGGTCAGAAGACTGTGCCATGATTGTGCTATGTAACGTCACACAGACGTACTCGGTGAACGCTAGGGAAGGGCGGCGGCGTTTAAATGCACTGCCGAGTCTTAATCTACATAACTCAGGGAGGCCAGGGAGGAGTGCTACAATTACTGCCGTTAATCTGCTCTCGCCGCGGAGTGGCAGGCAAGGTACCAGGGAAGTGGCCCCACGGCTGTCAGGTCTGCCACGGAAAGTGCCACCCAGAGGGCCGTATAAAGTGCCAGAGTGTGCCACACTGAGTGCTTAAAAGGCGCCAGAAAGAGAGAGAGAGAGAGAGAGAGGGAGAGAGAGAGAGAGAGAGAGAGAGAGAGAGAGAGAGAGAGAGAGAGAGAGAGAGAGAGAGAGAGAGAGAGAGAGGACTTAACACGACCTCAGGCCCTCCGTCATCCCCATGCAAAGGACTCTGGTCGTAATTATACTTATTTCTTAAACCTCCACCTTCCTCAACTTCTTAACTAATGATATCACACAGACGACCTGCCTTCACTGTCTCTCTCTCTCTCTCTCTCTCTCTCTCTCTCTCTCTCTCTCTCTCTCTCTCTCTCTCTCTCTCTCTCTCTCTCTCTCTCTCTCTCTCTCTCTCTCTCATGGCCCACTGAATATCATAACACATCATGTACAGTACATAAGTTTTTATACACACAAAAGAAGAAGTGAATAAACTCAGTGCATTCGTGTTTCCGTTTTCTTTTCTTCTTTTTTTTGTTATTCCCCAGCAGAGAAAAACAAAAAACGGTGGACGTCTAGAGAACCACAAAACCTTTTCTCTTTCTCAGACGGTCTTAGCAGCCTTTTCTTCTTCTTCTCCTTTTCTTTTTTTTTTTTTTTTGCCCCGGAAGACATACACCTGACACCTGACACTAAATCCACTAGATATGGTTATAAATAAAACATAAGTTACCATTAGCTTTCTCTTGAGAAATAAGCTATGAGTGAGGGGGGGCTCACATAGCTGAGCTGGGTGTGGAGTATGAGGGAGAATGAGGCAGACAGCAAGTCTCTCGCGTTATCTCTCTCTCTCTCTCTCTCTCTCTCTCTCTCTCTCTCTCTCTCTCTCTCTCTCTCTCTCTCTCTCTCTCTCTCTCTCTCTCGAGAATAGCCAGGACATTTAAAAGGGGAAGACGAAGGTAAGAAGAAAAACTGGATGATGGAAAAGCGGTAACGGGAGATAAGCGAAGAGAAATGAGACAGTAAAGAGGAATCGCCAAGAGAATATACCATGTTCCTGCAGGAGGTATCAGTGTGGAAACACAATAGAGATGAGCATTGGATACACACACACACACACACACACACACACCCATGGAAGACATGAGAGAGAGAGAGAGAGAGAGAGAGAGAGAGAGAGAGAGAGAGAGAGAGAGAGAGAGAGAGAGAGAGAGAGAGAGAGAAGGATATGTCACGGGAAAATAAAGAGAGTATGTAGGGTGGAGAGAGAGCTGATCGACAGAATGGGTTGGTTGGTGTCAAAGAAAGACTATAATTACCTTTGTCCTTTTTCTTTTTTCTTTCTCTTTTTTTTTTTAAGGTAGTCGACTTCGTTAAGGGCAAGAGTATGGCTAATGTTGTGGATTGAAAGATAGAACAAAGAGCAATTAAGAAAGTTACGTGTTACAACAGGGATGAATTAGGGATTGATTTGAGCCTATGTTAATGTCTGTAGACCACGACTCTTACAGGGTTATCATAATGATAAGGAAAGAGATGAAGGGAAAGAGAATTTCACAATTACACACTACTGATACGGAAGTGGCCATCATTACCGGCCACTCCTCTACACTGCCGGTCCCCACGTACAGACAAAGGAAAGAAGCAGCCGTCTGCTTAGAGCTTGGGGCCAGGACACAGGCAGAGAACGTGTGGGAGCTGTGACCTTAATGATATCCGTAGACGGGAAAGACATGTAACTGAAGGCATCCGTTCAACTACGTCTAGCTTATCTGTTTATCTGTAGTACGAGTGACGGAAGCAACATCCCAACAAACGGAATAAGGTTGTCGAAGAGACGGGATACCAAGAGAGGTATTAAAGCAGAGAGTTTTAAGGTTCCACTCTGGACAAAAGAAAGAAAAGTGGAAGAATTGCCGACTGAGATATGCGAGAGTGTTTTTATTCTCTGACGAAGAAATGAGATCGTAAAGAAACCTGAGAGGCACCACTGCTGACGGGATGAGATGGGAAGACATCGCTCCATCAACGCCTACCACGATGGAGCGACTAGAGAGGGAACTACGTATTAGAAAACAAAAGGAACCAGAAGACAGACCCAAAGCAAGATGGCATAATCAGCAAAGACACGTGACACATCCTGTCAAATACTTGAGACATGTCATATACCCCGACAAAAGATTCTCCAAAATCCCTTACAAAGGAGGATAGAAATGGATCACAAATAAGAGATCCAATCCCAGCAGACCTGGAGTAGCAGTGGTGACCGGAAAGTGTAATTTGCCTCAAAGTGTTTAAGAATGTAAGGGTTAAGGAACGTGTCAAAGACTTTAGTGATTGTGGTAGAGCGATGGTTAGAAGAGTTCAAACGATCTCTCTTCATAGGGTTGGGCTGGACCCAAAGTATGTACCTGAAAAGTAGAGAAAGTTTGAGATTCTAGACTGAGACCTAATGGTCGATCGAGCATCGAAGCTCAGTCTTCGAGGACACAAGAAGCTACACCATCTGGCCAACATGCCTTGCCTGCTTGTACCTGGGAAAGAACACGAAAGATCTTGCGTGAGGAAAACACAGGAAAGAGCAGAGGTTTAGTAGGAGTGGGACGGAAGGAGTAGATTAAATTTGCAATCGTTTAAAAACAAAGTTAGAGGAACATTTGATGCCTTCAAGAGTGGATTGATCGTTTGGAGAGCTAGCTATAGAGTGATCAGACCGAGGAAAGAGAAGGAAGATTTGTGCTACAGAAGTTGCCAATGACTGGAGCCTTTATCATGGAAATGGAAATAGATAAGAGAACTTTTAAACGGTTTATTGAACTAAGGAAGTAATTCGGGTGAAAATATATAGGTGAGATTCTACAGAACTGTGTGTGTGTGTGTGTGTGTGTGTGTGTGTGTGTGTGTGTGTGTGTGTGTGTGTGTGTGTGTTTGTGTGTGTGGTTTTATGCAAGAAACTTATTCCCATTTCAAGATACCCGTCTTTCGAGAAACTGATACAGCTGCATATCTCAGCAGCTTGCGTTAAACATGGATATATATATATTGGTATCATTTCCTCTTTGCTTGTGTAGTCATGCAGATTCAATTTATTCTCAGCACTCTATGTGCAAATTTTTGCAGAGGGTGGGATGCCTCCGCCATTTTCCCCGCAAAAAAATTTGAAATTAAGTCAGGATGTGGAAATTGAAAATTGAAAAGTTGTGAGACAAATTCTTTTTTAATTTCATTTTGCGTTATCCCGATTCTGGTTGCAAATGATTATGGGGCTGTTGAACCATGATGGATGTATGTTGATCATATGCGGCAAAGCTTATCAGTATTACTGTTTCAATTTCACCGTTGTTACCAGCACTATCAGAGTTTCCGTCACTGTCACTCGGCGTCACTCGTGTTGTCACTGTTATCAACACCATTACAATGTAATTTATTTTCACCAGTTCTATCACTGTTCCTAATTGTCGTCCTTAACATTGCCCTTACCTTGGACCTTATCACTGCCCCTATCGTAGACTCCATCACTGCTCCAACCGTTGTATTATTCACTGCCATCAACGTAGACCTTATCTTTGCCCCCTACCATAGTCATCATCACTGCTCCTACGAAACTCATTATCACTGCCTCTACCGAAGTCATTATCACTGCCCCTAAAGGTCATTATCACTGCCCCAACCAAAGTCATTATCACTGCCCCAACCTAACTCATTATCACTGTCCCTACCTAACTCATTATCACTGCCCCAACCAAAGTCATTATCACTGCCCAAACCAAAGTCATTATCACTGCTCCTACGAAACTCATTATCACTGTCCCTACCAAAGTCATTACCACAGCCCTTACCTAACTCATTATCACTGTCCCTACCTAACTCATTATCACTGTCCATACCACAGTCATTATCACTGTCCATACCACTATCATTATTACCGCCCTTATCATAGTCATTATCACTGTTCCTACCATAGTAATTATCACTCCCCCATCATTATCATTACTACTGCTCCTACCATAGTTATATTCACTTTCCCTACCATAGTTAGAATCAGTATTACCATCACTTTCATCGAGTAAGGTCACTGCCACTAACCCGATCATATTCACAAGTTTCGTCACTATCACTGACACCATCCTTATCACCTGCAATCATGTTCTCACACAGACACACACACATACACACACACACACACACACACACACACACACACACACACACACACACACACACATACACACACACACACACACACACACACACACACACACACACACACACACACACACACACACACACACACACACACACACACTCACACACACACAGCTATTCACAATTTTAAAGACAGTATTTTTCATTTACTCCAAAATTCATAAATACTTTCCCTTGTCTTTTCTTTTTTCCTTCCAGATGTGGACACTTTAGTCCGTCACTAGAGTTTTGAACATTAAAAAGAAAAAAATAGGCACATGTAAAAAAATTTCATGTCCAAATAAAATTGATTATTCTTTTCATTTTCAATCGCGAGAAACCTATCCATGTCTACTCTTAGCTCCTCTGAGCACTTCACCTATGAGAAGCTATGGAGGTTCTTAACTTGTAAATTGTTTTACCCATAATTTTCACCGTTTTCAGTTAGGTCACCATCACTACCAGTGTCATGGGCATCATCATGTGTCACTTTCGTCAGAGATGTCACCATCTCAAAATCACTCTCAAAACAAAACATATTCACCATCATGAACACTTTTCACGATACGAGGACATTCACTATCACTATTAGATTTGCCATCGACATCACCATCCGTCTCCTGTTCATTATAGAACCCCTTCTACGTCATCATCAACAACACAACCCCTATTGTCACCATCACACACATTATCACCAATAAATCATCATCACCCCCGTCACTATCGCCCTCACTATGAATCAACTCCGTGATAGATAACAAGGAAAAAGTCAGCACCACACTAGCCAGTACCTTCGCATATTC
Organism: Panulirus ornatus; assembly: GCF_036320965.1. Lineage (NCBI taxonomy): Eukaryota > Metazoa > Arthropoda > Malacostraca > Decapoda > Palinuridae > Panulirus > Panulirus ornatus. The sequence continues at coordinate 15,824,928 of NC_092286.1, read as the reverse complement.
CCCATCACCTTCGTGTCTACCACCTCATTTCTCTCACCTTCATATTCAATAACAAAAGCGAAATCAGAACGAGGACACCGCTCCCTATCGAAACCAAGGAAAAGGGAGGAAAGAGAAGTATGAAATATAGATGAACGCCAGTGGGGAATAGATGAACACGAGCTCCTGTCGTAGAGGGGTGTGGAGAGGTAACCGGATGGACCCTGTTACTACCATGGTTACTCACATGTTGGCAAGGGGTGAGAGGCAAGGTCAGGGAGAGTCGCGAGGGAGGAAGAGTGCTTACAAAGGTTAGCCAACATCACAACGCTGGGTCCTGATTAAACACTGGAATTTTTTTCTCATTCGTATATCAATATGGTGATGTTCATGACATTACGTAGTCTATTTCTGAATATTCACTCTTCTCAAAGACGGAGCTTAATTCAAAATTTATATCATATCGGTTGAAAAGATTGAGATATTATTGATCTATCGTACACCATGGATACATTACTTTATCCTACTGCTCCCCTGGATCTCATTCTATGGGAATCTTGCAATGCTCAAGGAAGTGGCTAAGTCCACCGAGAGGAACTGTAGGTCAAGAGGTGTGTTGTGTACATATCTTTGTGGGGTTAGCACAAGACGAATGAGTATTTGGTGTTCATTGTCTTCAGTATGGCATTTGCACTTTTTTTTTTAATGAGGGATCTTGTGATATGTTGAATCGGTGTTGAATCATAATGTTAAGAGAAAATGGGAGGCGTCCAGAACTCAGATGGGAAAGCATATCCCTATCATCCCTAGGGAGTGCAGTTCAATTTTGGTGTACGTCTGATGAAAGTGGAGTTTAAGGTGGGAATCGGAGAGCGGTTGTTTAGTGCTAGTCAAGTTATCATTGTGATGAAAGTGACATCTTTAAGTACATGTTTGCTGGTGTTAGGCAGCGGTAAAATTTGATTTCCACATGGGTAACGGTGATTGCTTTTGAAGTGGTTTGGTTAGGAAGGAGCCCAGTGCCATTGCAAAGAGCTGTGAGTGCTGAGCATAGCTAGGTAAGTGTGTACTGGAAGTAATATTGCTTCACTGTGCAGCAAATGTTGAATGCTTTTGGTTGGTAGAGTGCTCTGTTCTTTTCCTCTTTCCAGCTTCTTTCAGATTCCCTTATGTCGATGCGGAAAACCATGCAAGCGACGCGCAATTTTGGGTGGAACAGATGATCAGAAACACCGATATACAAAGTCACTGAGCAAAGGCAGAACAATATGGCTCCCACAACCAATCTCTAACTCGTCAAGTAGTAAACAGCCAGACTTGATTCACTCAGACTTGATTCACTCCATCGTGACAGGGCGTCTTTGCCTGCTCCTCCGCCTTTTTGAAAGCCATCGTGAACTATAGTACACTTCGCCTTTTCAGAACACCTCCAGGTACTGTGGAATAATTCTGGCCGGACGTAATCTTGACTGTCAAAATAATAACGGAATTTGCTCGCCTGAGGTAAGAAAGTGGTAGGAGTTTAGGCCCTGGGAGCAGAGCTCTTTAGCCCTTTAGGAGAAAGTTAATCAAATGAAAAACTTATAACATGTATCGGTGCCGATAACTATAAGATACTGAATCCTGCCCAAAAAGGCATGGGGTTGTAAGATAAGACTGTCACTTGTTTTACAAGATCCAGCCATTTATTGTCACCAAGATACGCAGTCACCATGATTACTACTGTCAAAAAAATTATGTCGTCTTCTCCAATGATTGACATCCACACGGTCTGAGATCTCAGTGTCACTAATCAAACTACTGTTCAGGAAACCATTAACTGGTGGTTGTGGTTGTGGTGGTTGAGGTTGTGGTGGTGGTGATGTGTGGTGATGGTAGTGTTGGCTCTTATATTGGTGGAGATGGTTGTGGTGGTGTGGTAGTGTTGGCAGGGCTGGTGGACGTGGTGGAAACAGGATTGGTTATGATGGAGACAGTGAGGATGGTGGATGTGGTGGTGTGGTGAAGTGTGTCTGATTGGTTGTTGTTAGTGGTGGTGGTGGTGGTGGAGAGGTGTCATGGTTAGTGTTGGTGGTGTTGGTGGAGAGGTGTCATGGTTAGTGGAGGTAGGAGTGGGGAGAAGTCATGGTTGGTGGTGGAGAGGTGTCATGGTTAGTGTAGATAGGAGTGGGGAGGAGTCATGGTTGGTGGTGGAGAGGTGTCATGGTTGGTGTTGGTAGCAGTGGAGAGGAGTCATGGTTGGTGGGTTGGGTGGTGGAGAGGCGTCATGGTTGGTGGGTTGGGTGGTGGAGAGGAGTCATGGTTGGTGGGTTGGGTGGTGGAGAGGCGTCATGGTTGGTGGGTTGGGTGGTGGAGAGGAGTCATGGTTGGTGGGTTGGGTGGTGGAGAGGCGTCATGGTTGGTGGGTTGGGTGGTGGAGAGGAGTCATAGTGGTGGTGTTGGTGATGGTGACAGCAGGGGGTGGGCACCGCGCCTGTAGCCAGGTGCTGGAGGTATCATGTCAGGTGCAGGAAGGGGTACAGATGAGGAGGGCCGACCACCACCAGGATATGGAAGGTAATTCGATGAATTGTGTTTCATGACTTTTGATGTGACAGGCAAAGAGCAGCAGACGTGTGAGGGAGGGAGGGGCTACTCTCTCTCTCTCTCTCTCTCTCTCTCTCTCTCTCTCTCTCTCTCTCTCTCTCTCTCTCTCTCTCTCTCTCTCTCTCTCTCTCTCTCTCTCTCTCTCTCTCTCTCTCTCTCTCTCTCTCTCTCTCTCTCTCTCTCTCTCTCTCTCTCTCTCTCTCTCTCTCTCTCTCTCTCTCTCTCTCTCTCTCTCTCTCTCTCTCTCTCTCTCTCTTTCTCTGTATCTCTCTCTCTCCACCATCGAAATCATCATCATCATCATCACCATCAACTTTAAGTTAAAAAATCGACATATTCACCACTTCATCAACACCACCAATTCTCACATCTTCAACCACCCTCATCATCACTACCACCACCACAATCGCCACCAGTACTACGACCACCTACAAATATGATCAACTGATCGATCAACCTAATCAGATGAAAATCAAAAAGACAGAAAAATTGACTTCTGTCACATTAGAATTTACCTCACTGAAACACAAAAGATACATTGGCTCGTCAAGACCCGCCAGGACACATGGATTATAGTCACTTATGAAAAGAGGATGTAGAGTATCGTCATTAACAAGGGAGATATCTAATTCGTTCCGAGTGAAGCCAGGGAAGCAGTTACGGATGCTAATCTACATACCAAACAAGGCAATGCTCTTTATCTACATAATCACATAAGTGAACCTCCAGGCCCTACGCAACATTATTTAAATTTAACCTAATCTAATTCTTTTTTCTTAAGAGTGGATAATGATTTTCCTTTTGGAGAATTAATAATATTCTTCTTTTTTAATAACGTAACAGTACATGGCAGAAAGAAATTATCCGAAAACAAAATTATAGTAGAGTTACTGCTTGGCTCTCACTAGATCCTCAAGGATCTGAGTCCATTTGAATGATCTGTCTGGTGAGTTTGGCCCCAGCTTCAGCGTTCAATGTTTACGTGAAGGTAATGATACATCCTTGAACGAGTTATTTTCTAATATTCCCGAAATATTTCCCTCGATCAATTTTTTTCTGTTTTCTTTTAGTAGGGTTTGTAATATTAAAGAAGAAAGATCTTTTATGAAATGCGAAATTAAAAAAAGAAAAGGTTATTGTAATTTTATGTTTATATACGGTGTCGGAAATGTGTCAAAGTTACCAGACATTATGAATTGATATCAGGTCCAAAGTATAATACCTAATAACTTGGTTATATTAGGAAACGCAGTGCTTCAGTTAGATAACCCACGAATTCTAAGGAATTTCAAAAGTTATCTGATGAATATCCGATCAACGTCTACCAGATGCAGTAACACATTGGCTAGAAATGGAAAATACATTACCTGAAGTGGGACACATGATCTTATGTACGCAATGTGGTATGTAGTGAAGGGAAAAAAATTCCTCAGGATATACACAGAGCATGAAGAGGGTCAGGAACATAGCCAGGTACCCAGTTTATCGACCAGCCCATAAGAAAGGATGGACAACTGGGATGTCTGCTGATCGACTGCTGTAACCAGCATTCGAATCCCATGTTGGCTTGACGACGCCGGTCGCTCTGTCAATGCGCCATGGTCAGCAACGTTAAACGCTGCATCACGAAGGTCCTATATAAGGACATAAAAGTTTTTTTTTCTGGGATGTATTCTAAGGCTTGTAGATGGCTGATGACAGCTTTAAGAAAGATTAACCATAGAACCTGTTCCTCCTAAGGATGCGTCGTGGTCCACTTCACCATGGCTCTCGCTGGAGCAATAGTATAGACAAAGCAGAGGGTTAAAGACGCTGTAACCAAAGCCCCTCTGCTCAACCAGCTCTGTGGAGAGGATCCATACCAAGTCATTACGTTCGTGACCCACCAGTGTATTACCATATTGCCCCCCACACACACACACAGAGCAAAGAATCGACACCATGCAAAGATAAAAGTAAGCGGTATTCACAGACATCTTATCGCCATAGCTGGCTGGCGGACCCATTTACGTTATGCTCAGAGCAACATCGTGTATGTACGAGAGGGTTTCCCTGCTGGACTGAATACTTGAGCGTATTCTGACAACTCGTCAGTTACCAGAGTCGTCTGTCCTCCAAGTGAGGTTCTCTTGAACGCCTTCCCTTCCTATAATGATCCACGATATATTATAATGATTCATCGTCCGTATCTAAGACAGAGTTTGTGGTTCCCATTTTTTCTAAGGGTGAGTCTACTTGTAAGGCAGTTCTAGCTAGAGGTAATGACCCATTAGTTTCCACAAGCGGACATATAATGTGGAAAAGAACGCAACTCACCGATGTATTCTAACAATCGTTGGAGACGTCTCATCTTCGCTACATTTTCGTCTTTGATCCGATTCTATATTTTCAGTTATATTTTCTAGACCATATGTAGGTCTCCCTGTGTATCTGCTTAGGACAGTATGTCCATATATACATATATATATATATATATATATATATATATATATATATATGCATCATCTTCCCGGTCAATATTTAAAAGAAACTGTGAAACCTGACTTCATAATGGAAACGAAATATATTTTATTTCCATTATGTGGTCAGGTTTCACAGCTTCTTTCAAATATTTTTCCTTCATTGTCATTATTCAATCACAAGTTTGTCATTCATCAAAAAATCACACGCACACGCACACGCGCGCGCGTACACACACACACACACACACACACACACACACACACACATATATATATATATATATTCCAGGTGAGGTCCCCTTCTATAGATGAAGTGCACGAATGGAAAAGACTTTTACAGTTGTAAAGATCAGGGTTGTGTAAGGGATGGTAGGGGTGGCAGAATCCCAGTACTGAATAACCTTCAAAAAAAAAATGTATAATTTCAGCTGAGTTATCATCAGACGCTTGCCACATGGGAGGATCGACTCCCATGTAGGAGTCATTTCCGAGCCTCCCTCACCGTCACCATTGTTCGAGAGAGTCAATCTTCTCGACCAAGGCTGAATCAGCAGCGATCACTGGAAATTTTCCCTCCTCTCCCCCAGTCATACAGTAAGTCTGGCACAGTCACGCAGGCCACGAATCACAGGAGTATCAGATTTGAGGAGAGGAGGTGGAGGAGAGAGAGGGAGAGAGAGAGATAGAGAGAGAGAGAGAGAGAGAGAGAGAGAGAGAGAGAGAGAGAGAGAGAGAGAGAGAGAGAGAGAGAGAGAGAGAGAGAAGGCCACTACGTAAATATGGAAAGTACAGGTAGTAAGCGTAGAGCGACAGAGGAGGAAGAAAGTGAAAACTAATGTGACATTTGAAAGCAGGAAGAGAGTTTGAGGGAAATTTTTTCAGAAACTCGCTTTCATGGTTTTGCGTGATGTCGGAATCATCAAGGTCAACGTGTATACCATCTGGTCGAGCCCGCATGGGTGCGAATCCTGGTCGAGGACGTCGGTCCGAGGTTAACCTTAGGGGCTGGTCGATTAATTGGGTGTCTGGCTTAGGCTTGGGTACATATCTATAATCTTTCTATCTCACTGTCTATCTATCTGTTTATCTATCTATCTATCTATGTATCACTATATACATATATACCAGGAGAAGCTGGTGACTGAGTTTGGCAAAGTGTGTAAAAGAAGACAGCTGAGAGTAAATGTGAATAAGAGCAAGGTTATTAGGTACAGTAGGGTTGAGGGTCAAGTCAATTGAGAGGTAAGTTTAAATGAAGAAAAACTGGAGGAAGTGAAATGTTTTAGATATGTACGAGTGGATTTGGCAGCGGATGAAACCATGAAGCGGAAATGAGTCACAGGGTGGGGGAGGAGGCGAAGGTTCTGGGAGCGTTGAAGAATGTGTGAAAGGCGAGAACGTTACTGCGGAGAGCAAAAATGGGTATGTTTGAGGGAATTGTGGTTCCAGCAATGTTATATGATTGTGAAGCATGGGCTATAGATAGGGTTGTGCAGAGGAGTGGTGGATGTGTTGAAATGAGATGTTTGAGGACAATATGTGGTGTGAGGTGGTTTGATCGAGTAAGTAATGAAAGGGTGAGAGAGATGTGTGGTAATAAAAAGAGTGTGGTTGAGAGAGCGGAGGAGAGTGTATTGAAGTGATTTGTCACATGGAGAGAATGAGTGAGGAAGGATAGACAAAGAGGATATATGTGTCAGAGGTGGAGGGAACAAGAAGTAGGAGACCAAATTAGAGGTGGAAGGATGGAGTGAAAAAGATTTTGAGCGGTTTGGGCCTGAATATACAGGAGGGTGAAAGGCGTGCAAGAAATGGAACGATGTGTTATACCGGGGTCAACGTGCTGTCAATGGATTGAACCAGGGCATGTGAAGCGTCTGGTGCAATCCATGGAAAGTTTTGTAGGGCTTGGATGTGGAAAGGGAGCTGTGGTTTCGGTGCATTACACATGACAGCTAGAGACTGAGTGTGAACGAATGTGGCCTTTGTTGTCTTTTCCTAGCGATACCTCGCACGCGCGCGGGGGGAGGGGGGTGCCATTTCATGTGTGGCGGGGTTGCGACAGAAATGGATGAAGGCAGCAAGTATGAATATGTTCATGTATATACATGTATATGTCTTTGTATGTATATGTATGTATACGTTGAAATGTATAGGTATGTATATGTGCGTGAGAGGTTGTTTATGTATATACATGTGTATGTGAGTGGGTTTGGCCATTCTTTCGACTGTTTCCTTGCGCTACCTCGCTAACGCGGGAGACAGCGACAAAGTATGATAAAAAAAAAAAAGAATAAAGAAATATATGAAAGGTTAAGAGACGGGAAACTTGGCTGTAAAACTTCCCCTCACATCAGTTCACAAACAATAGTCACACTCACACACACACACACACACACACTCACACACACACTCCGAGAAACACATAAGAACGCTGAGATATGTTTTCGTCTTCCTTCTCTCTGGAAGAATTCCATTTCACATTTCCAAACTCACTCGGCAAAAGTAAATTAATGGTTTATAAAAGAAAATGGAAAGTAGAATACTCACTGAGCTTTAGTAACCTTCTGGCCAGATGGGAAAGAAAATAGACTCAGGTGTTACACTCAACGGAATTACTTACAACCAGGTCAGATAGTTAAGGGGTGATATTCACCACTCCAACCACCAGCTCCCCAACCTTAATTTTAATTCCACAAGCGTTATTTCTCCGACCAAATGACCAAATCTTAAAGTGGGGTTGGGGGGGAGTGGGTGGGTCGTCAATGTGTGGGTAGGGGTCGTGTTGGGGTTGGGGGAGAGTTGGGGGGATGAGTCAGTCGAGGGCTACGACTCTGGTTCGTATTTCACAGGGTTGCCACCTGGTTGGTGGTCTGGCTCAGGCACGAGAGACGATCCTACTACCACCACCAACACCACCGTCGTCTGGCCTGGGTCGGGAGGTGCAGCTGTAACACAGGCCGTCTGGGTTGGTTTACTGCCCCGCTCCTGTAATTTTTTCAGAGGTGATTTCTTTTCTTTTCTTTTCGGGGGGGTGAGAGAGAGAGAGAGAGAGAGAGAGAGAGAGAGAGAGAGAGAGGGGGAGGGGGGCGGTCTTCTGGGAACCTAAGTTTTGAAAGACTCTGATGAAGAAGAAGTGACAGTGGGAATATAACTTTATCTTCATGTTCGTTTTAAGTGGGACTACTGCAAGGTCAGTGAAGGTGGTATGAGACGGAGTCTTGTGTTCCCGTGAGAACAGTGGTATCAGAAGGTGAGAGAAGATCTCAGTGTTAGAACAGGTATTATAAGCGTACCATGAGTTACCGTGGATCTTAATCAAGGACAGGGGAAGGAGGATTAGAATGTGTTACGTTAGTGAAGCCTGCCTTACTTATAATTCTCATACGTATTTCTCCTGTGCATCAGAAGGGATAACTATGCTTGAGAAACTAAGTGGAAATGACCCCTGATCGTTGATAAGAATGCCATAGAAAAATATAATTGTACTGAACGTATCCATATCAGGCATCTTTTCAAAGTCAGCAGCCTTATTTCCAACAATCTTGAACCTACTTCCAACAACTGCTATTCAAAGTATCAAATTACATCAGTGATTTCATTTGTCGTCTGTCAACTCACTGCTTATCATTACTCCCCGGCATAAGAAGCTAAAAAAGATGTCTATATCATATTCCCAGGTGCACTTTCGTGTAATAATCACATCATCAGGGGAGACACGAGAGAAATAAAAGTCAGGTGATATACATCGAAGAGACGAAGCTAGGATGCCATTTGGTAAACCAAATATATATATTTATATATATATATATATATATACATATATATATATATATATATATATATATATATATATATATATATATATATATATATATATATATATATATATATATCTTTCTTTTAAACTATTCGCCATTTCCCGCGTTAGCGAGGTAGCGTTTAAGAACAGAGGACTGGGCCTTTGTGGAATATCCTCACCTGGCCCCCCTCTGTTCCTTCTTTTGGAACATCACTCTTATCTACCAGTGATTTTCATATAATTCCACTGTCTGCAGCAGGTCTGATTGGCTGTATTTCACTCAGCAGGTACGACTAAACTGACATTTAAGTCTTGCCGTTATATATATCCATTTTCTCACATGTTAATATATGGGCGAATACATACTGAAGACCTTCACGATGGGCTTTGGGAATGCTCAGCCTTTACTGCAGCTCAAGATGAAAACATCCCAAATAAGAGAAATTCCAGGTATGCCGTAGAGATCCTCTTACAATGGCAAATTTTAAAGAAAACGGGACAAATTCCTTGCAAGAGAATAACAGGAAAGCATTTCCAGTGAAGTGTTGCAATGACTTGAGGTGTATGTGCAAGCAGAAACGAAAGCATATATATATATATATATATATATATATATATATATATATATATATATATATATATATATATATATATATATGTGTGTGTGTGTGTGTGTGTGTTCACGAAGCAGACACGTGACGACCACAGATAAACTTACAGAACACCTTATCTTACATATATTTAGCAGTGACTTCTGTATGAGAGTTGATGACCTGATACAGCCGTAATGACCGGAGGAGTAGGGTCGGGTTTGTTACCTGAGTGTCCTCGGACTCCACAAGAGGTTCTTATAATACCCTCGCTATCTGCTTCAGTGTAAGATGTGATCCTATTAACAGCTACTGGTGTCTCTGTATATCTTCCTTCATGAAGCACACTGCACTCCATCCTCCTACATTTTCTTCAGTCTCCCCTACAGGGCCTATACCCTTTCAGTCAGCCTCTCCTCACTCATCCTCTCCATATGTCCATACCAGTTCAACACAACCTCTTCAATTCTTTCATATTTACTTCTTTTACTACCACATCTCCGTATCACCTTATCATTTTTTAATCAATCTATCCTCCTCACACTGCATATTTTCCTCAAACATCTGGTATGCACTGAGATAATCTGTGAGTGAAGTGTCCACTGCAGTGATTCAAGCTTTTATGCACTTTTTGTTCATTTAATTTTTCAAAAGAAGGAACAGAGAAGGAGGCCAATTCAGGATTTTCCCTCTTATGCTCAGTCCTCTGTTCTTAACGCTACCTCGCTAATGCGGTAAATGGCGAATACGAAAAAGAAATGAATATATATATATATATATATATATATATATATATCAGCCACCAGCGCTGTATCATCAGCGAACAACAACTGACTCACTTCCCAAGCTCTCTCATCCCCAACAGACTTCATACTTGCCCCTCTTTCCAGGACTCTTGCATTTACCTCCCTAACAACCCCATCCATAAACAAATTAAACAACCATGGAGACATCACACACCCCTGCCGCAAACCTACATTCACTGAGAACCAATCACTTTCCTCTCTTCCTACACGTACACATGCCTTACATCCTCGATAAAAACTTTTCACTGCTTCTAACAACTTGCCTCCCACACCATATATTCTTAATACCTTCCACAGAGCATCTCTATCAACTCTATCATATGCCTTCTCCAGATCCATAAATGCTACATACAAATCCATTTGCTTTTCTAAGTATTTCTCACATACATTCTTCAAAGCAAACACCTGATCCACACATCCTCTACCACTTCTGAAACCGCACTGCTCTTCCCCAATCTGATGCTCTGTACATGCCTTCACCCTCTCAATCAATACCCTCCCATATAATTTACCAGGAATACTCAACAAACTTATACCTCTGTAATTTGAGCACTCACTCTTATCCCCTTTGCTGGTGGCTGATTCATGTGAGAAACTGCAGAAGCTGGTGACTGAGTTTGGTAAAGTGTGTGGAAGAAGAAAGTTGAGAGTAAATGTGAATAAGAGCAAGGTTATTAGGTACAGTAGGGGTGAGGGTCAAGTCAATTGGGAGGTGAATTTGAATGGAGAAAAACTGGAGGAAGTGAAGTGTTTTAGATATCTGGGAGTGGATCTGTCAGCGGATGGAACCATGGAAGCGGAAGTGGATCATAGGGTGGGGGAGGGGGCGAAAATTTTGGGAGCCTTGAAAAATGTGTGGAAGTCGAGAACATTATCTCGGAAAGCAAAAATGGGTATGTTTGAAGGAATAGTGGTTCCAACAATGTTGTATGGTTGCGAGGCGTGGGCTATGGATAGAGATGTGCGCAGGAGGATGGATGTGCTGGAAATGAGATGTTTGAGGACAATGTGTGGTGTGAGGTGGTTTGATCGAGTAAGTAACGTAAGGGTAAGAGAGATGTGTGGAAATAAAAAGAGCGTGGTTGAGAGAGCAGAAGAGGGTGTTTTGAAATGGTTTGGGCACATGGAGAGAATGAGTGAGGAAAGATTGACCAAGAGGATATATGTGTCGGTGGTGGAGGGAACGAGGAGAAGAGGGAGACCAAATTGGAGGTGGAAAGATGGAGTGAAAAAGATTTTGTGTGATCGGGGCCTGAACATGCAGGAGGGTGAAAGGAGGGCAAGGAATAGAGTGAATTGGAGCGATGTGGTATACAGGGGTTGACGTGCTGTCAGTGGATTGAATCAAGGCATGTGAAGCGTCTGGGGTAAACCATGGAAGGCTGTGTAGGTATGTATATTTGCGTGTGTGGACGTATGTACATGTGTATGGGGGGGGGGGTTGGGCCATTTCTTTCGTCTGTTTCCT